>NC_135181.1:5572500-5872500 GCF_041146795.1 Maylandia zebra
TTTAAAACACGGTGGGAGCTTTGTCATCGTTTAGGTCAACATGTCAGGAAGTGGTGTGGTTGGATGAGTTTCCACCCCAAAAGCATCGACCTCGACATTATTGAAGCAGTGTGGGATCATCTTGACTGAGAATGGAACAAAAAGCAGCCAACATCCAAAGAGGAGCTTTGAATGTACTTCAAGAAGCCTGGAGAACTATTCCTGAACTATTCCTGAAGAAATGACAAGAAAACTGCCGAAGAGAGTTCAGGCTGTGTTGAACAATTAAAGAGGGTCATAGTAATTATTAACTCTCAAGCTCATTAGTAGCGGTCTTTCAGATAGCATGATGCTTACCTTGATTACACAAACATTATGTAGGAATAGGTAATGGATAATGGGTTTTAATATGTGAATAACTGGACATGAATAACTTCAGTTTATTATATAACATTACACTTTATTTATAACTAGGTAGCTCGTTATCTCTCTCTTGACAATACTTTTAAGATACAACTTCTTTGGTAAACGTGAAAGAAAGCCAGATGTAAAATGTAATAGTGAGGTCAGATGTTAAATGTGACATGATATTTGGATGCAAAATAATTTGTGAGGTTTAAAAACCCATATAGCAGTATCATTTCCTCAGTATTGCCAATACAAACAAGGCAAACAATTTTAAGCACCGTTTTAAAGATAAAAGAGATTTTATGAAAGTTTGACCTTGTTTCACCTTGAAGAAGAAGTCAGAGGTCCAAAGTAACATCATATTTAGGATCTCCACATATCATTATATCCCTATATGCCTATATGTCGTATCTATATGTACAAACAATGGCTGTAAGAAAAACTAAATAGCTCTGTATAACATTATTATCACTTTAAGCTTCTGATCAATCTACTGACCTTGAAGAGGTCAGAGGTCAAATGTGACCTGAAATATCCGTCTTGTACAGTGCTTTCTATATGTTGAAAACACACACCACACTTGTAGGAATTGGAGTTTCTAATTTATAAGGGGTTTCTTTGTCAATTTACGATCAATAAATCATTCAGTTGAACTTGAAGACCTCGGCGGATGTAAGCCAAATTTTAATGGATTGTTACCATGACCCCACGCAACACTCTACGAAGTTTTATTGGAATTCATTTAAAACTTTTTGATCTATCGTGTTTAGAGGCAGAAAGAATGGACACGCATGCAAACACTACCAACAGCATAACCTCCTTGGTGGAGGTAAAAATGTGGCAGATGAACTTTATATAACAGAACAAAGTGAAGTAAAAAAAAAAAAAAGATTCAAAACATGCTATAAATAGGCTGTTACAGATATTAACAACAATTGAAAAGCGAGACAGCAAAAGAATTGTGCCACATAAAAAGGCATTAAACTAAATAACAAAAAAATAAATAATAGAAACTGAGAAAAATGACAGTATTAACAGATTTCCCCTGGTTTGGGTTCCCGTGCACAGCTGGAAGGCTCTCACTGTTAACAGCAACAGGATATGCATGAGATTAACAATGCAAGGGAGTCATTATAGCTTTGGAAAAGCTCAGCTCCTGTGAGATGAATGAAACAGAAACACAAGTCAGCTCAGAAACAACAGCAGCTCTGATGTTACAGATCACCCACAGCACTGCTCAATGCTCAGCAAAGTGAATCCTTTAAATGCCACTATCTTTCTCTTGCTCTCTTCCTGTCTTCTGTGTGGCTGCACATGCTTAAGGTCTGTCAGGTGACTGTGTTGTCATTATAGCTCAGTCGAGGGCAGTGCACCGTCACACCGTAGCTGTGCTCAAAAGCAGAAGGCACTAAGGGGAGACTCGGGATTCACCTGCTGAGAACGGGAATTGAAAGCGCAAAATCACCTTGCTTAAGTGTTTTGTTCTGTTCAGCATGAATGATTTGAAGCCTGTGATAATGCACTAGTCTTTAGGGTGCCGTGCCATATTCACCTCACTTATAGATGCAAAGAAAACATGCAATCAAAAGGATTTCCAGCTGCCAGGTAGAAGTGATAATGTGCAAGGCACATGCAAATTGAACATTGGTAATGAGAACATGACATATACATAAATATGCATGAAAAGGGACATCTCAACACTGAAAGCAATGTTGTGTTCCTGATCTCCCAGTAGAAAGAGTTTAATTGTGGGACTTGGTGTTCACGTCTGACATGGAATGAGGCTGGTTAAGTGTAGAAAAAAAAAAAGAAAAAAAAAAACTGGCAAATTCTCCATGGTACTGTTCCAAATCTGTACTTTTTTGTATTGTTTTGCAGATGATGGGATGTTCAACAGAAGCGCTGAGTTTTCCTGTCAAAATTTTTGACATTTGCTAGATCCCCGATGATTTCTATCTATAAATGAAAGGGCCGCTGGCAGTGGCAATTTTCCCCTGCTGTAACGAAAATTTACCCAACTGCAGCTCCGATCCTGTAGAGTGTTATCATTTTGTGGTTTTTCTGAAATGTTCAACTTCTACTGGGGGCATTTTGTGTATGCTTCTTTCTTTCTTTCTTTCTTTTTGAGAGCAGCCTTTCATTCCTCGCTCTTCTGAATTCACCAGCACTATTGGTAGCCATATGTGGCATATTTCTTCTGCTGGTTATAAAAAGCCAGCAGGAGAAGAACACAAAACAGCTGAACTGAAGTACTGAATACACATTATTTTGAAGACGAACTCAGCTTGCTAAGAGATGTCAATCTTCATGTCACGACCCCGCTTCCCCCCATGTGCAGGGTGGCTATGTAAGCAGAAACTCTCTGTAGGCAAGGGTTTGTTAATTCTTCTTCTATTTTCAGGATTTCTTGATATTTTTTTTTATTATGAGTTGCGCTGATAAGACTGCCGATTTTCATCTTACTAGGCATGTAAGGTAAATGATATATTTTCAGAGTGTCCTGCATGCAGGTGGCATAAGCCAGCAATTGGCTGTGCAGAGCCAGCGAGTGCTGAGAGAGGCACAGAACGAGGCTGGCAGAAGCATCTGTAATGCACACCACTAATCATGTCCTTGAAGCCGAGCCGCTCATTTGCATTGTAATACCCACACATGCATGTGCACTGACACAGACGTGTAGCCATAATGTGGAGACATGTGTGGTATAGCATCTAATAAATGCAGTGTGAGTAGCTGGGAGGACCTGTGCTGAGAATATCTTGGTTGCATTGTCGGTGTTTACATGCGCTTCCTGTCCTCATTTAGATGCGGAGCGAGTGGACAAACATCAGAATCAATTGCAGGCGCGGCTCTGATTCCAAATCCTCAGGCAATTTTGCCAGCTTTTACATGTTGACTTCTGAAACACCGACATTGCCTTAAAACACCACATGTGTGCCCGCGTGTAATACGCACACGCCCATCTGGCTATGCCTCCATGTGTATTCTGTGTACCTGTGTGAGCATTATCTGTTCTCACGTCTCTGTCTAGTTGTGTTTTTTTTCCTGTCAGTGTGAGCACATTGTTGTAAGCTGCAGCATGAAGAATAATCTAGTTATCATGCAGGATTCATATCTGGATGAAAAATGACAGATTCCCTTTGAGGACTCTGCAGATCAAATGCTCAAAAGAAAAACTGCTCATTTTGTTGGAACACTAAGGCTGAATACCAAGGCCAACCAGGACGATATCTGCACAGGAAGAAGCGCACACTTCCATTGTTTCCTGATCAAAATTATCCCCTTTTAGATCCAACTCAGAAACAGTCATCCGTCTGTTTCATCTAAAGTATTCCTTAACATTTGACAGGAGTGCCGTCTTTATCACAGACCTTCCTGCAGCACTTCCCTAGAAAGCAATCTAATTAGATGCCAAACCTGAAAGATACCATAAATCCAGTGAAAAAATCTGTTTCTTTAATGAGTTGCTTTCATGTCCTCAGGTTCCACCAAGACTTTGAACGAGAAGACTGCCTTTAGAAATGACAGGGAAAGTATACACTGGCCTATTTTAAAACCCTCTGGGTCACGTTAAACACCAATTTGAACTCTTCTTTCAGTATAAAATTGATGAAATGTAGTTCTTCAAAAGCATTTCAGCAGATACAGTTGCTGCAGTGTTGGGCTGCCTACTGAGATCAAATCTATAAAGAACTTACCTTTTCTTCTATTCACTTGGAAATATGAATAAGGCACCATTCATTACACTTAATGGTCCTAAGGATGAAGCCTGCATGACAGCTGACTGATGATTTTTTTTTAAGTGGCTATGCTGTATCTTGGTTTTCAGACATTCATACTGTATCATTCTGTATTTTTTCCATCTTTAGGTTACACACTAGCTATTCCTTTGGTTCAAGATTACATCTCAACTGTTTATTACAAGATCCTATTACATACTGTGCATTTATGCACTTTAAATTATTTTAAATTAACTTGCAGTTTTCACTCTTACCTTGAACTTGAAAGACACCTGTTGGAGTCAAACTGTTAATTGTTGTCATTGTGTTACTTAAATTTGTAAGTCTTAGTTCAAACTGTATGATCAAAGAAATTCCTTTGCCTCTGATCACCTCTCCAGCCAGTTTGTTGATGGGGGAGGCTGTAGTGTTTTATTGTAGGGAGATGTGAGGGTTCTGTTTGTTGCTTAGTAAGCTTCCTGCTTTTATGACCCTTTTGGTGAGCAGGAAGTCACACAAACGCCTCCCCAAACACAAACCCACACACTCACATGCACACACACACACACACACATTCTTGCACATGCATACACACATACACACGCATGCTTACACGGGCACACACACATACACACATAGTGCCTTATCTTTTGTAACCATTGGGGGGTTTTACAATGGGAGGTGCTTGTGTGTACTGTAACTGTTTTCAATAAAAGGCAGCAAACGGAGACCAGAGTCGAGGTCGTCTGTGATTGGACCCAACAACACTTGCCAGATAATGTTTTGCCAGTCTTTTCTTCTGGCCTTAACTGTGCTGGGGACGAGTGAAAAATCTTTCTTTGTAAAGCTTTCTGTGGTCTGCAGTTTCACTCCTGAAACTTTTGTGTCCCTGAATGTAGGTCAGCTTTATTTTAATGTTTACAGGCAACCTTTTCAGAGCTTTTCAGAGTCTTAACAGCCTTAAGAGACTGGTTGGTGACTGCCTGGCTACCATCGCTAGATAAAACTATATTCCCTGACAGGTTATGATTGGTTCCTGTCAGTCAGTGTGAAATTGACCATTAAAGCTCCAGTCGTGTGCATCTATAGATCACTTATGGACCTCCTGGTAACCATTGGTAACTGGGGAAGGATATTTATTCCCCAACCATTTGGCAAGTGTTTGCTGCAGGTTGCTAAGTGTTGCTAGGTGAAATTGGTTGTAATTTTCCCTTTTCCCTGTCATGTCTAAGGTTTTCTGACAGACTCAATATGCAGACTCACATCAAAGTTCAGAGCATTTATTTAGAGAGAATGATTTAGTAACAAATCACAACTGGAGGCAGCTCTTTACAGAAGATCACTCTCTGTGTCAGGTGTCACGACTGTTGTCGTAATTTAAATATGTAAATCTGAGTGTGCATTTGCAGGTGTGTTCACTGTTTAACTAAGCATGTAGGGGTGGACCGCCTTTTTGTTTGATTACAGTTTTCTCCTGTTTTTGTTAGGTAGGGAGGTAAGTAATTGTCGTTTTGTTTAGTTCTTTTGAATAGGTAAGTTTTATTTACTCCTGAGATAGGCTACCTTTTGTTTGTTGTCTTGGCCTTGGGTTCACCCCGAAGTTATAATTCGCTCCCTTCCTTCGTTTTTAAATTCACTCATTGTAAATAAATCACTGTCACAAAGTATTAATTGCGTGATGTGCTGCTTGGGGTTGGACCGTGATGGATCACCACTTATGTTTTGGTCTGGCCGTGCCTAGACGGGCCATAACACAGGATTACTTCGAGTGTAAGTAATCCTGACACAGAGTGTCAGTGTCCAGACTCTGGGTCCAGATATCCTGTGCAGAACGACACAGAATGTTAGCCTCTAACCAAAGTGGATGACATTTCAAAGCCAGTTCCACTAACAGTTCTTAGTCAACAATCTATTGCTAGAGAAAAGTGAATATATTCCTTGACTGGTTACAAGTGGTTCCCAGAGGTTTATTTGCAGTCATCGGAAAATCAACTGATAAAGCCCAAGTAATCTGTTTCTAGAGATAGTCATTGGCCCCTGGTAACCTCTGGTCACTGGGGGAAAATGTGCATTCCCCAATCAGTTGGCAAGTGGTTGCTTGCTGTCACTAGGTTAAATTCACTGCAAAGAGCTATATGGTGCTGCAGTGAAAGATTTCTTGCAACCAGTTTCATTGCTACCAGATTATAGTAGTGTGCATGGAAGTTACCGACTTGTCTGCAAATTTTCACCAATTACTTGCGACGCAGCAATGAAACTGTGACGAGTATGGCACAACCTGAAGATTTAGACTGTTGACTTTTAAATGTTTCTGTGATAACCATTTTCACCGAGCAGTAGCTAGCAATTTCTAGGACCACTAGGCAGGGAATCCAAATATATCAGCAGCAAAAGTTTACAAGAGGCTCACCAGCTGGTCTCTAGTTACTGCTGAGTCTGGGAACCAATCAGCTTGTCTGCTGACTCGAGGCCAATCGACAGTTTGTTGGTATTTTCTGATAGTGGACAAGTTTAAGACTTTATGAGCTATCCACCGATAACTGATAACAAATGCAGATAAATTAAAAAAAAGCTAATATGAAAAAAAGCTAATCTGTCATCAAACAATACCCAGTGTTTTCAAAATAGCATGTGTTCAGGCAAATTCTCTGTTTTGCCCTCAACAGGGTCCGTTTAACTGAATGCAGCCAAAGTCCACTCAAATGTGTGGACCACCCAAAAAAACCCTCTGACCCAAAGTGGATACAAATGTAAACCAGAAAGTTTCAGATATGAATGTGAATTAATATGTAAACCAAAGTTGGTGCAAACACAATGAACCCATGAAACTTTGTTAAATAGTAAGAGGACTTCATGAGGAACTGCAATTTAACAGATGTTTCCAACATGAGTTCCAAACAGTTCATTCTGGCATGTTTGTAAAAGTTTTTTTTTTCTTTAAAAAAGAATGAATTTAATGATTTTAGGGAACAAATTAGCAATTCCACTTTTGCTGTATAATTTCTAAAAACTAGATTTTTAAAAATGTAAAAATTTAAATAAATGAGATTGAACATTTGGGGATTTCTAGCTGTGCCTGTGCTGCAGGCTTGTGTTACAAACATGCAGAACTGTTTTGCAAAATAAGTGAAAAAAAAACAATGTAATAAAGAACGAATCATTTTTTTTGTTAACTTTTAATCCACTACATTCCAGTCACATTGTTATGCAAGTAAAACATTAAGTTCTCGAGTTTGAAATCCAGCTTCATTCTAGCTGTATTCTCACTTTGTTAAACAGATGGTCATATAATTTAAATAATAAATGTGACTGTTTAATATTTGATATGAAGAAATTTGGGATCTGTTATGTGTTAAATATGCACTACACCTTTGCCCTGCATGTGGCAAAGGAAGTGCTCCTAAACAAACATCATCTCCAGCTTGCAGAATATTAATAGATGTAAACAAAAGAAAATATTCATTTTTGTAACGCTGTTCAAATGTTGCCTCTGGACCAAGGACACTAACAGCATTGTCTCTGTGTTGCTCTTGCTTATTGCTGAAAATCTCCTCTGAGTATGCCTAATAATTAATCAATGACACACTCAATTGGTCACAATAAGCATGGGGCTATTTACTTCAGAAATGAGTATCTGCTCTCCTCATCTGCTCTGCACTCCATGTATTGATTAGTTGTCCATGCATTCAGCATCTGTCTCTCTTTCACACAGGCACACACAAATATAAACACATTGGCCATCATGCTCAGATTGTTTTCAACCTGCTATTAATACTCTCTGCTTCCTTTTCTGAAGACAGAGGGTATTCTGAATAGCATAAGAAATATCCACATTATTAGCAGGATATGTCACGCAAACCAAAGGCAGTTATTTTGTCAGTTATTTTTGTAGTGTTTGTAGGGTCACATGACATGATCTTACTTAAAGCCGTTTCTTTAAGTCACCATTTCATGCTGCGCATTCAGACATGTAAGTATAACAGCAAAACTAAAACATATACAGCAACTGTAGAAATTAGTATCTGCTGAGTTAATCTACTGGCATTTGTGCAGGCTGTTTTTACAATTTAAGGTAAAGTAAGTTCTTGCAGCAAGGGCATTTGTTGCATTTAGATGGGGTGGACGTTAACAAAGTCACAGTGGGTGAGGAGAGTGTAGAGGTGTTGACCCAAATCCAAGATGAAGATAGTTTCAACAAAAAGAGCTTGTTGTTTGGTTGAAATCAGATTTCAACAACTAAAATAAAGACAAATCCTAAAAAGCACATCAGTGTCAACACCACAATGGGAAGACAGGATTATATTTACACAGCGGCATTACAACCCTAATTTCTAAATAGTTCAAACACTGTGTAAAATGTAAAAAACAAAAAAAAACAGAAGCTTCTAAGAGTAGTTAGGGTATTGTTAGGCATTGAGACCCATACAAAAGAGCACACAGTTTGACCAAAATATACACAAAGATACACATACGCATAATTTTACATATATACAGTACTGTGCAAATGTTTTAGGCAGGTGTGGAAAAATACTGTAAAGAAAGAATGCTTTCAGAAATATAAATGATTGTTTATTTGCCCCAAATGTACTCTGCAGCAGGACAACGATCCCATACATACAGCCAAAGTCATTAGGAACTGTCTTCAGTGTAAAGAAGAACAAGAAGTACTGGAAGTGATGGTATGGCCCCCAAAAAGCCCTGACCTCAGCATCACTAAGTGTGTCTGGGATTACATGAAGAGACAGAAGGATGTGAGGAAGCCTACATCCACAGAGGATCTGTGGTTAGTTCTCCAGGATGTTTGGAACAACCTACCAGCCGAGTTCCTTCAAATACTGTGTGCAAGTGTACCTAGAAGAATTGATGCTGTTTTGAAGGCAAAGGGTGGTTACACCAAATATTGACTCAATTTTCATTCACTGCATTTTGTTAATTGATGAAAATAAATGATTAACACTTCCAATTTTGAAAGCATTCTTTGTTTACGGAATATTTTCTCACCTGCCTAAAACCTTTGCACAGTACTGTATATATAATAAATTGCCATTCGGTAATAGTGGTCTGTAAATGGAGAGGTTTTTCTGTGCTCAACCTGAAAACAACCAGAAAAGAAGGAAGGAGAGGGACGGGGAAAAGGTCATTTTGTGTAGTTTCAGTCAAATGTTCTTATTTCATTTAGATAGTAGCAACAATTGACATGACAGTTAAGCTGAAGAACTTGCTGTTGGTTTAGTTGTATTTCCACATCTTTTCAAGACATCCTAACACTATCCTAATCTAGGACATCATCACTAAGACCTCATTCAAACCTTAACAACAGCCCCAGTCTTCTCACATTCACAAAGTCACTCGCTCACCTAAAACCCAACCCAAGTCCTTATACAGACATCCCATCCCAAAATATCCCATCCTGACACATACTTTATCTTATGACAATTCCCCCATCCAAACTTGCATGAAAGAAAAAACTAAATTAGGTTTTTAGAAACTGAATTGAGGTGGCACTTTCCTTATGCTCTATAACCTCACCTAATTAAAAAATAATTAAGGGGAGAGTGAGTAAAAATTCATATGTGGGTGATCCATATAATTTTCCCAAACATTTTCTCTGTAGTAATAATATGCGGCCTTTGGGTATATTTATTGCCCATGTACAATACTTTCCCTTAATCTAAAGGAAGTTATCAATATGCATAACAAGCCCATCCCTTTCTTCATATTGGAACTGAGTTTCATTCTGATCAACCGTGCTGCTCAACTGTATCTTTCTTTAAACCTATGACCGGCTGTTTCTCTCCACGTCTCCACAGTGCCATCCTCAGGGCTCCACTACACTACTGTTAGTAGAGCCCAGCTTATTATGTTTCCCGTCAGATGATTCTTTATAGTTCTGAAAATACTAGTTGTCATTATTGCTTTGAACTGACTAGTATTAATTAAAGCAGTGTACACGAAGAGGCAGACTGTTCAACATGCTGCAAATGCAGCTGTTCTTGTTTGTCTGCCTCAGAATTTCACCAGCACTACCACATGTTTCGGTTCTGCTCAAAATGTATCCATGGGGATTTCAGCACGGCTAAGAATATTTGTGTATGCCAACTATGCTTCTCCACTACAGCGAGAAACAGAGTAAACATAGCAACTTTTAAATCTGTATAGACATGTCTGACTGCAGACTCATCCTTAGAGTAAACATGGCAAATGCAGCATGAAAAAAAAGCATCTTACAATCTGCAGTACATTGACAGGATTTCACTTCAGAGCCTCACTTGTGCCTCTATAAAGAGATACTGTGACATGAAAAACAAACTAAACCACTCATTTCCCTAGCGTTCCATACAGGAATGCCATTTGTCCTTGTTATTTTAATCCAGCAATTAGAATGAATGACAAATAACTTGCTTTTCATGTTATGATAATCCGAATCATGTGTGGTAAAATTATTCCACAGCACATGGAACTTGTATACCTAACCTGTAATCAGATCTTGCAAACAATTTCAAGAAATCCAGTTCAAATAATTTGGAGCGCAATCACATAATACCCAGTCTATTGGAAGACCATCATCTGAAGGGGACTGACATGACAGAATGAAATGAAATAAAAATAAAGCATTATGACAAAACTGAAAATAGGCAGATGCTAAAATTGTACAAATAGAAAACACACAGATGTAAAGTCACAAACTAAGACTATTTTATCCTGTAAGAAGGGATCATCAGTGAGTAAAGTTTATCAACCCTAACAATGACATATTGGCTTTAATTATCTAAAATTTGTGTTCAAATTGAGTTTCTAGGGGTCATTAATTCATACCGAGTAAAGTTACGCTTGTGCTTTAGCCGTTTTACACTGTCACGGTGAGGTCTGAAGGAAGAACATAAAAGTGCGCAGACGTAATAATCGTGTAAAACAAAAGACAAACATCTGAAAACACCTTGCTGAAATGTTATCTTGACCCAAATAAAGGCCTTCTATGGCTGAGTTTAAAATTAAGCATTTCAAAGAACAAAAAATAAATAAATAAAAATAACTAAATCTTTTTTTAATGAAAACTTTTAATTGGACATTCTCTATCAAAACAAGCCCAGCGTCTAACCGCAAAATCAATACAAAGTCAGTATTGAGACTGGCGATATTTCATCAGTGCAGACATCTTGTCTCCTGACAGCGTCTCTCACTATCATAACAGGGTCAGTTAATGCATTTATGTGCTGCTGAGTGATTGATAGTGTATAACCAATGCTGGTGAACAGAGGAATTGAACATATTCCAACTGACATTAATGAAATATCATATTTATCTCCCCACAGATGCATTACTAGCAATCGTTCGGTGCTCTGAACGGTCAGTGGAAGCTCATGAATTTGTCTTGCCAGCTCAGCCGATAATCAAGTCTTGGGTTCAGCATTCTGCCAACCTGTCTGCGAGGCAGGAAGTAGGATTTTTCAGTAAACACCAGTGAGCGACGGAAAATGTATTTCTGTGTCTTTTGCATGTTTGACCTTCCCATTAATAGTTGTATTCAAATCTGGCATGCTTCCATTATGTTTATGTATGTCCCAGAGATAACACTTGTTAAATAAATTTAAAGAAAAGAAACAGTTGGAAAAAAAGAAGCAACATCCTTGACTTTCTTTATATGGTACTGGATTGTGATAAGTTAGCTAAAGGTATAACTGTTTGACTATATGGGTCCATACAGGGTGTTGTACAGACTGTGCAGAAGTCTTTATTTGCATTAATTTAGCATATTTTCCACACTAGAAGGCGTGCTTAAAATCCTTTAATATTCCCAAAAATCGACAGTGCACCTTATAATCTGGTTATGTATGAATTCGGCTTGTGCTTACTGACCTCGAAATGATTTTATGTGGTACATGGCCCTCAAAAATCTGTTAAAAAATGTTTCAGCATGACTTTGGTAAGCCACGAAGCTGCACCACTTGTCGGAGCATTTTGGCTACTGTAGTCAGGAGCCTCGCGGAGTAATCTGGGTCCAAAACTTTGTCCGCTTCAGGTCCCAAAAGTCAAACAAAAACTGCATCATCGCTGAGAGTTAAAAACTGTCTAAATTCTTTCATTTTTAATAAAAGGATCAGCGTTGCTGCTTTACCAGGTGTAACGATTGTGTTTAACATCCAGGCATCCATGAAAACAGAATTTATTCAATTTAACGGAGTTAGAAGTTAGCATGAAGGTAGCTCGCTAGTTTCCAGCCAAACATGATATAGCAAATTCTGACTGAGAGATTTCTGAAAAATTTAAACGTACAGCTCTGCTATCACTTCCAACATAAATGAAGACAGAAAACGAAACAGCAATGACTTTTGTAGGGTTACTGAAGTTGGACTAGCTGGTATATAATGATTGCTAACGACAGGGCTATGTTAGCATAACACAAACACAGTGAAGCTGGAGGATGAATGGTAACTTTTTTCCACTCGATAAAAGTTAATGCGAAGGTTCCCAATGATACAAATCCACGGACAAATGCAGTCACATGGCAGGATGCTGTAAACGGACGAAACTTCAGTCAGGAGAACAACTGAGATAATCCATCCACAATACGAGGTTAGTCATTAATATACTGCAACAACATGGGAATAGAGCAGCTGAGAGAGGATTCAACATTAATGAATCAATGGCACGGAAGTGGAGGAAGCAAGAAGATTGAGTTGAATAAAGTTTGACTTATATGACTGTTTTGTTTTGCTTAATGCGCCTTATGTATGAAAACAGACCCGTTCATCAACAGTGCGCCTTATAATCCGGTGCAGCTTATGGTTCAAAAAATACCGTAAGCACAGCAAAATAACTCACAATAGTCAATTCTGTATCTTAAGAAAAAAAATCATGCTCAATTTTAAAATGTAATAAAGGAGAAGTAGTTAAATGGAAAAACAACTGGGATCAAAGAAAAACAGGCACATTTACAGTTCATTTAAACCAAATGTGCATGCTGCTGCTCAAAAATACTGACAGCCATCAATCAGATACTTAGATATAAGCACATGAGAACATAATCATCTTTATTTACAAGGAAATATCAGCAATTTTACCACTTTGCTGGATTATCAGTATCTACCATCTTTACAGCACTATTTTAAAGTGCTTCTCTTTTACAAGCAGGTTGTTATACTGAGCATTTAGACCTTGTTCTCCTCTGGATTCCTTGATGGTTCATAACACGGCTGCTGTAATACTCACAAAACTGTAAGCCACCTATATTGCGCTATGTGTACTGTCTCTTATTCTACTTCTTTCTTTCCACTTTCTCCATCTTCCTGCCTTTGTTCCTGCCTTTCTGCTCCTCCTCTCATCTCTTTTGCAGCTCTTTCCCTCCAGCTCCCCACTGACAGCTGGATTACCATGTATCAATGCAGTGCCAGAAACTGGCTGCCAGACAAAATCATGTTTTGTCTCATCCTTGGCTACTGCGATGTGATGAGGGCCAACAGCATATGACATTGGGAACAAGAGAAGGAAAGGTAGTTGTGACCAGAAACAAACGCAAAAGGAGGTTCACATATTTTTTTAAAATGTATCCATACATTATGTAACTATATACATGTATTATTTTATATATACTTATGCAATCATGTGAAACATGTACATTTGTGCATAAGAATATGGTTTCCCTCTGAAAAGCTGATGACGCAAGGTCAAATTACTGAGGACAGGCATTTACTGAGTGCACATCCAGTGTGAGCTGTGTGTGGACGTTCACAGTACGTTATTGTCAGCACATACATGTCTGTGATGTCTATATGCGCTAGTGTGTGATGTCTGTTTGAAGTTTATAAATGGTTATTGTCCCAGAGACCATCGTGAAATTGCAGCACGATGAGAGCGATTCTCACTGCCTTGCAGGCTGAATATTGGATTTTCCAAAAAGTCAATAAAGGGCTTGATCATTAAAGTGAATAAATATTCTCTCCCCTCAAAGCTATTTCAAGACTTGCACTTTCCTATCACTACTGTGGCTCTTTTATTATTTACAGTATTGTGCTGACACACACACATTCCGACTGCATGTAACGTCTTATATGAAACTGAAAGAGGTGCGCGCGGCGAAAGTTGCCAATAATACAGAGACAGCTCCATTAAAATGGATTACGTTTTCCACCATTCTCACTCTTCCTCTGCACTCCCCAAAAATAATGTATGAGATTTCTGCCGTGGCTTTTTGCAATAGATTGGCTTTTTGTATAATATCTGTTTCTGAAGAAATGGGAGAGGTTGTTTTGGAGCCTCTGGTAGATTTGGAGGAAGCAATTTGCTGAGGAGGTAAAAAAAAAACAGTATCATAAGGGAATATACAGCAGTGTAGTCATTATCGCCAACCAATATCACTCTCAATCAGTGACTGAGTTACTGCTGCAGTAGTCTGACATGAGATGCACAGTAAATAAGGAAGAAATAATTGTCAGGTAGATTGCATGGCTCACGGTCACACACAAAACAAGGATTTTGAAATGTAAGAAATGCTGCACACAACTTTCTAATGAATTTATCTTTTAAAGGGGCCACTACAATGACACTAATGACTTGGGTAAGTGATAATTCTTAAACACTGAAGTTTTATAGAATATGAGAAAGAAAGAATGTCAACAAAAAACAATGGAAAGTCCCACTGGCTGCTATTCCTCTTCTCAAGAGACACACATACTGCTTGGTTTTTCTTCTGTTCCAGCTGACCCGTTGGAAAATAAATAATTGATGTATTAATGAATAATTAAATAAACATGTTTCGTTGTTTTTGATTCACATGTCCCCCGGCTCTTTATGGGTAAGGTTGAGAGGTCTTTGGGGTATTAATTGATGGGCTGGGCTCAAAAGTTAAGAAGAATATTTTTCAGCCAATGGAAATTTTTACAGCAAATATCAGCACCATTTCAAATTTTTTATTGGATGAGCAGAATACAAACGTGTCGGAATTGGACACTGCACACTCTGTATTCTCATCGTGTTCAAGGAAAACACAGAGCTCTGATGCAGGCAGGCGCCTTCTCTGCACAGAATGACCTCCAATGGATCACGCTACATGAACACGGTCCCACTGCTGGAAAAAAAAAGTACACACTCAAACATAAAACCTGCACCAACACGAGTGTCCAAGTTTTCATAATAAAGGTTGTTTATCTATTGTTTCTGTAACCCCACACAAATATCTGATTTTGTGAAAACAATGGTCAGTTTGAGATGCTAGAGATAAGTCACAAGATCACAACTGAATTTTTTTAATTCAGTGAATTGAATTGAATTGAATGAATGTCTGTGTAAACTTCATGTATTTGCATGCTACTAAAATATTTAATCATGGACTAAACACACTGAGTAACGCCACAAAAATATACCAATTCCTAAAGCCTGCATTGGATACATTTTTCTTATTTAGAGGATTACTCTACGCTCTCAATATCCTAGTGGATGGGCAGTTTAGGGATTCATAAGAAGACACACAGTAATAACAGCAAATGTTTAATAAGCATCAACGCCACAGAAAATAGCTGCTTTCCCTGTGGCTGAAGTGGGATTTCTTGCGCATCATCTTCCCACTGATGACTAATGGCGTGATGAGAGAGCTGCCCAACTGTTCATCCTCGTATCTGTTGGTCCTTTGTGATATCTCTTCTTCTATTTGCTCACACATTGTTTCTGGTTATTTACTGAGCTGCAATCCCTTAAACCCAGACAGACAGGCGAAGGCTGATTTGTATTCATCTGGACCTCCAAACAATGTGACAGTGTGGAAGGAAAGGAAGAGTGAGTGGGCCAAGAATATGTGAGCGTATCTCTGGTTAAGATATATGTCTCCGACTACATGTGCATTCTAGTTGTGTACATGCCTGTTTGTATGTGCGTGTTTGGCAGCTTGCTTCTCCTGCACGTATCGAGTTGATTAGGTTATTTATGAGGGAGGACGTAAATGAAGACTTAGTATTGTTCCTTATCCTAACAGACTACAATGGTGTGGAGATTAACTATGTGGGTCCAAGATTCAACTCTTGTGGACTGATGACTCCTGAGCAATTGAAAGGCTGAGGCTGAGCGGGCTCAACAATTCTTGATACTAACAAAGTCCCAGGAAAGCCTTGCTCCTCCCACAAGTAACCTCACATAACCTGGAAAGTAAGTACTAATAATAAGTGTGAACATGGTGAACATAGCATCTGAACTAAAAGGGTACAAAAATAACTAGCCTGACTATTAAATGTACTGTAATGTATACTGTATACGTTTTTTAAGAAAATGCCTGTTAGATTAGATTATGATACAAAGAGTTCAAACAAGGATAAACAATGATTTACATTACTGAAATGTCCAGCTTGTTTACACATCAGTGCCTAATTGGGGCTCCTTTACCACAAACTGCTGTTTATCTTGTGGCACTGCTGAGGTGTTACTGAAGCCCAAGTGACTGTGATAATACCCTTCATCATCTGTATTTTGGGTTTGGATGTTTTTCCTCTGTTTGTGACAATGCTCCACAGATGATCTGAAGGGCATTGGTTAAGTGAGGTAGCTGGTCAACTAAACACAGTGATAACATGGTCAACAAACCAGTTGATTGTGGGCAGGTGCTGGGTCAGCATGAAGTGCTGTAAACATCTCCTGGTGGACGTCTGCGTTGACTTTGGACTTGATGAAACACAGTAACCAACACCAGCAGATGACATGCCATCACAAATCATCACAGACTGCAGAGACTTTGTACTGGACTTCAAACATCTTGGATTCTGTATCTTCCCATTCTTCCTTCAAGGACCTTGATTTGCAAATGAAATTCAGAATTTACTTTTATCTCAAAGAAGACTGAGCAGCAGCCCAGATCTTTTTTTTCTTAGCCCAGATAAGACACTGGTCTGACATTGTCTCTGGTTCAGGAGTGGCTTAATATTAGGAATGCAATAGCTGTAGCACCAAGACGTCTGTGTGTGGTGGCTCTTTGTGCACTGAAACCTCAGTCCACTTCCTGTGAAGCTCTCCCAAGTTCTTAAAATCGACTTTTCAAATTCTCTCAAAGCTGCAGTCATCCCCATTGCCCGGCCAGCTTGTTCTACCACACTTTTCCCTCGCAGTCAACTTTCTTTTAATATGTTTCAAGTCAGCTCTTTGCAAACAGCCATCCTTTTAAGCAATGTCCTTCAGTGGCTTACCCTCCTTTTGTAGGGTGTCGATGATAACCATCTTGTATCTCGACAGCTGTCAAGTAAGCAGTCTTCCCCATGATTGTAGTTGTGTGTATTAAACTAGACCACGAGATACACAGTATTTCTCCTTTACTCAAAGGAAAAATAAGTCTAATAATTTGAGACACTAACATTTTTATTGCATTCGATTTTTTTTTTTTTACATGCTAGGTATTGATGTTAGAGTTGAGCTCTGCTGGGTGGTTTGCACAGGAAAGTCACAAAGATGCAGGTACCGATTTATCTTCACCAATCAAGAGAAACCTTCATGAGTATAACCTCAGAGGATTCACCATGGGAAGCAAACCCCTGGTGAGTCTCAATAAAAGAAAGGTCAGTTTGTAGTAAGGAAAAAAACAGAAAAAGACAAGAGTAGAGTTGTGGAACAAAGTTCTAAAGGACAAAAGAAAGAGAAAATGAGCCTTTATCAAAATGACAGAAAAGGAGAAAGCATGGAGGAGAAAAGGGAGAGCTTTCGAATCAAAGTACGCTGCCCCATCTGTGAAACGTCGTGTTGATTCTGTTTTGCCTTAATGTGTATTTATTATAATATTTATTATGAGCGTACCATTTATTCATTACCATTATTTATTTCATTCAGTCCAGTCACTGCTGATAAAGCAATGGAATAAAGGCAGAGTAATTGAAGAGTGTGCTCAGATCTATCAAGTGGATCAAAACTAATTGGATTACATTTTGACAGCAAAGCCAAACATGCATTAAAAAAAAAAAAAATCAAAGGTCCACAAGAGTTTTCCTTTATTTGTATTCATGCTTAACTTTGATTTTTAAAATAACTGAGTACTTCTTTATTTCTCTTTACAACTATATGTCTGTGCAAGAATGTAGCATTTTGACTCAGCTCTACAATATTTATCAGTCACCTCAAAAAATATGGTCTAATTCAGCGGTCCCCAACCCCCAGGCCACAGACCGGTTCCGGTCCGTGAGTCGTTTGGTACCAAACCGCAAGAGTTGAGGCTCAGGTGTGAAATTGATGGTTTTCTAGGTTTTTATTGGTTTATAGCGTTATTTATTTATTTTTTTTATCTTTTTTATCATTAACTTGGTTTCCATAGGTCTTTTCCTGGATGTTATGAATAAATCTTCTTTTTTTTGGTACTAGTACTGGTTTTATTTTGTTGCATTTATCTGCAACACCTTAAAGGCCAGTCCGTGAAAATATTGTCGGACATAAACAGGTCCATTCCGCAAAAAAGATTGGGGACAGCTGGTCTAATTTAGCTCCCTAATATCGCACATCAAATGAGCAAAAACAGAGAATTTGGTAGCAGTTAGCAACATTCAACCACTACAGCCAACATCTGTAGTTATTGTCCGGTAACTGAATCAAGCATCAAAAGAGCATGGAGCATGTGTGCTTGTGGATTCTTAACCAGCCAATCATGATACATAAGCAGAATGCTAGCAATGAATGCTAATTACCCTGTAAAAAAAAACCAAAAAAAAAACCAAAGGAAAATGGTATTGTTTTTGCAATATCAGGCATTGAACTGAGTATATTTGCCACTAACTGTATATTAGCCATTTTCTGTTATAATTCTATTTAAATTGTCTAATTACAATTTTATAGAAAATTTGAGAACTGTATACTTCTAGTTGTACTCATATACATACATATATGTTTATATAAAACCAGAGTGCATGTGTGCCATTCCTTCTGTTATCCCTTCTATTTTAATGTGTTTTGGTTTACACAAGTTGTGTTATATATCATGAAAAGGGTTTTGCATTCAGCCTCTTCGTTCTTCATTTACTCTGTCATGTTCTTTAGTTGCAGGATGCCTTTAAGCTTGCTGAATCAAGCAAAAAATCTGCAAGCAGCAGACCGTTTTCCTCCCCAGTTGCTCATTTCTTCCAGCAAATCCTGTTGCAATCAAACATCCATTCTCACTTTAGTTATATCACCAATCTAAGTGCTGTCTAGTTCAAGATTTAATATTCATATAAACTTCATATTAAAAACCTGGCTGCGTGGGTCACGAAAAGCAATCTGTTTGTTTGTGTTTATAGACATGACCAGTGCCACGAAGACAACAGTCAGCACAATTTTATAGCTAGTATATTTAACTGTGAAGTATATTATATGTGGTGAATATCTTTTCATCACAAAGTGGGACATGCATCACTATGGCAACCAGATCCTTAAAAGTTGTTGCAACCTTTTCATTTTAATTCAATGCGTCATCTTTTTCTAAATCTGTTCAGTAAACTAACCAGTTTTTTTAATGTCAAAAACCTATCTGATGTGCAATGAATGATTTTTTGTATTTTTTAATAACTAATCTATAAATCTATAAACCTTTAAATGTGGAGTTCTCTACATGGATACGAATCAGCACAGATGAGGCCGGAGAGAAAATAACAAATTAGGGATCATGAGAAGTTGACAAACTGCGTTGACAATCAAAATCAAAACTATGATAGAGTAAAATCTTATGTATTGACTGAAGGTGCTTGTTCATTTTTAAGCAAAAATCTGCTGAAGAAAATGCAACATGAAAGTATAATGAAATTCTAAAAGATTATTGATAATTATTGTTTCACCTAAGGCCTTTTTATAGGATGAGAAGATTTGATTCAATTTACACAAAGACTTTTTCATGTAAATGTAAATATTCAGACTGTGTGAGCTAGATATTTAAATGTTGCTGCTCTTGCTTGTTGGAGTGTCATTTGTTTATTTTGCAGTGGGAATAAAATGTGCTGGATATCTATACTGACATGTACTGATAATGTGTTTAAGAATAAATGGATATCATGCTGCATGATGAAAATTAAAATTATTAACCTAACAAGGGCTCAATTCAAAGTCCTGGGGTCCTAGGGGAACTCCTCCCAGATGTGGACCAGAGCATCACTGAGTTACTGGATACTCTGGTGCCGCTGGATGTACTGAAAGATAATGTGCCAGAGTGCTCTATTGGATTTAGGTCGGATGACAATGGAGTGCAGTCAATGGTACCAATTCTTTCATCCTCCAGAGACTGCCTACAGGCTTTTCACCACAAGAGGGCGATGTGGGTGCCATTGCCCGGCCTCTAGTGATCTGTGCGTCCCTGGATGAGGCCTCCAGACCATCCCTGACCCACAAGCCGACTGGTCAGGCTGAGCGGCTATAAGCAGCATAACTTTCTCCACAGCTTCTCCAGACCCTTTCACGTCTGTCACATGTACTCAGGGTGAACTTGTTCCTATCACAGTGGGGCAGATACTGGTCCTGCTGATGGTTTAAAAACTTTTATAGCCCTGTCCAGCTCTCCTAGAGTAACTGCCCGTCTCCTGTTATCTCCTCCATGCTTTTGAGACTGTGCTGGCAGACACACCAAACCTTCTGGTGCCATTGACGTGTCACCTGGAGGAGTTGGACTGCCTCTGCAACTTTGTAGGGTCCAAGTATCATCTCATGCTACCAGTTGTGATACTGACCCTAGCCAAATAAAAAAGTGAAAAAATAAAAAGACCGAAAGGCTTGGGGGAAATGTCACTTCATGTTTTGGGGGTTGTCCCAATGATGCACCTCTAGTGCACTTGTTGTTAATTTCATTAACACTAAAGCAGCTGAAACTGATTAACAACCCTCTCTGCTGCTTAACTGACTAAATCAATACCTCAAAAGGTTAACTGACTTCATGCTACATTCTAAATAGCCTGTTCCTTTATTTCTTTAAGTAGTGTATTTAGTTGACACCATGGGGATAGTTTTAATACTCTTTTAAAAGGTCACAATTTAGACACTAGTCTTCAAAACAAACACAAATTGCATACTCCTAATTTCAGCAGCATCAGTAGGGGAGAGCGGGGTAAGTTGTCACACTCTTCACACTGACTAACTTTTACTGAGCACCATACATCACAACGTAATAAATGTTTCACCAAATGACAGACGGAAGTCTCAGGCACATATGATGTATTGATTACATTTTCATATCTTATCTCATTACGGAGTTGTAGACTGTTGAATGGAGAATGTGCACTTGTGACAATTTGCCCCATCGGCAGGTAAGTTGTCACACTAGATTATCTTAAAATATGAACACAAATACTTAATTATGATTATTGATTTTAATTGTTAAATTCAAACCAAAACTGGAAATTTGAACAATTATGCCAAGAGAATTTGGAAAAAAACAATTATTTCAATCCAATACACATTTTAATCAAAACATTAAGTAGAAAGAAAACTTTAGTTTGAACTTTAAACTCAAATGTTCTCTGGCTTGCACATAAATCCATCATAACTGAATGGAATGCTGCAAATAACTTGCTTTACTTAACATGTTTATCCTCTGAACAAAACAGATGCCTTATTTCTGATTAATCAGACTCAACTTCATAGTCACAATTCTGGCACACATAAATTGCCTGGCCTGAGGTGCAAGCATCATGGGCCCATTTGTTGCATTTTACGCATTTTACCAAGGTCTCTTTTGGACGACTGTTTGAAAATGGCTCCACACAGACAAGGCAGAAGCACTCTTCATCATCTGATGATGACTCTTGAATTATTTTTCTTCTTTTAGCTGCGTTGTTCTTCATAGGTCCAGATGTTTTCCCCCCTCACGTCCCTCTCTTTTGAAACAGCTTTTTGCTAGATTCAGCCTTATTCTTTTCTTTTTCTAGTTGCTGCTTCACTGGCGTGTCGGTTAGAATTGCTGATTTGCGTCGTTTTCTTCCTTTGCTGGATGGTTTTCGGCGGCCAGCTTTTGGATATGGCTGGATGTCCTCTGGAGTTGGTAGTCCGCTGTCAGTAATTGCAGTGCGGTAATTTATGTCAAAATCCTTTGCTGTACTTGTGATTGATTTGTTCTGCATCTTTACCTGCCTGACTGCCTTTAACATAATGTCAGGTGGTGTTCTGCCACGCTCTGTCTTTTGTTGATAATTTCGAACCATCTTACTTTCTTCCTTCCTTCCTTAATTCCTGCCTCTCCTTCCTTTCTTCAAAAACCTTATTACAAATACAAATGAATTACAATATCACAATTATTTGGAGCATTTATTTGTACTGGGGCAAGTTGTCACATGTGACGACTTGCCCCAAAGTTAATGAGACAACTTGCCCCAAACTGACATTTATGCTAATTTTGGCTAAATGTCAGGGTTAGCTCAACATAGCACATCAGCTGAAGTATCAAAAGACACGTTAATGTCTCCTCTATTTTGTGTAAAATAATAATCTGTAACATCTATACCTAACAAAGTTGTACTGAAGAAAATTTAAAGTGATTTATTTTTCCTTTTAGGTCAAAAAAATAAAAAAGATGTGCTCACCTCAGATTAGAGCAGTCTTGACCACATGTGAACAGGAGGTTGACTATAGAAGAAGAAGTCACACAAAGTGGCTATTTCATTTTTGAGATAGAGCCTCTAGTGTTGGAGTTATGAACAGTGTGACAACTTACCCGTGTGACAACTTACCCCGCTCTCCCTACTAAATATAAATACATTCATATATAAAAATATTGGAAATTAGTGATTTTGGTGTAAAATGTTTACATGCAAGGTCAGGGAGGAAGTTTCCATACACTGAACTGATTCTGCAATTCTTAGGTTATTGCTTCTTAGGGAAAGATGTGCTATTATAAGTGCAATAATCCTTTCTGTCATCGTTGTATTTTTACTCAGTTGTATATAGTATTTGTATTTGTATTCTATTTTTATCTTATTGTATATTTATTCTATTTTATTCTACTGTATATAGTATTTTATTTTATTCTATTCTGTACAGTTGTGTACTGTATTTATTCTTATTGTATTCTAATTTTTGCCTCATAACTTTTGCACTGTCCACTTCCTGCTGTGACAAAACAAATTTCCCACGTGTGGGACTAATAAAGGTTATCTTATCTTATCTTATTACACACACACACACACACACACACACACACACACACACACACACACACACACACACACACACACTTCAGCTATCTTAGTGAGGACCTTCATTGACATAATGCTTTCCCTAGCCCCTAACCCTAACCATTAAAAATGAATGCCTAACCCTAACCCTTACCTTAAACCTAACCATAACCTAATTGTAACCTTGACACTAAAACCACATTTTGAGCCTGAAAAAACGCCTTTAAATCCCTTCAAAGGGTTTGTGTGTCCTCACAAGTGACTGTATATATAAACACCTTTTTTACAATCATCACTGTCTTCTCCTAAAAATAATAAATGGTTATATGTCAGGTGTGTTACAGTAGAGTGGCACATAACTACTGACACTCAGCAAACTAATTTAATATTATGCATGTAAAGCTTTATACAGGGAGCAAAATGACATACATTTCAGCACTATTCAAAACACCACATTACTATAAAAAAAACATTAAATACAGATGCAGTATATCCATTGCAGAAGTTTATTCCCTACTGAATGTTTATTGTCTTTTAGAAAGCTGACCAGTCTGATTTCTTTCTATTCTTCAGAGAAAGTTGCCAGGAATGCCCTCACTAAATACATGTATTCTATTTATTATATTTTCACTGCAAAATTGTTTTCTTAATAATGATCTAGATTGCGCTGTGTTAAATAGGAATCAGCATGTTGGTTTTTGTTGAATGGTTGTTTTTTTCTGATAACTGATAGAATAAGATTAGATTGAATTTTAGGTAGACGTAATAGGTCCCTTACCTTTTAAGTTATTAATGTTTTAAATTTCTCACAGTCTGCTATAAAACAGATTACCAGTTAGGAGGACACTGGTTCTTCATTGGCATTAAATGAACTTTGAAGGATGACATGGCCTATACATCTGCTGAATTCAGTAAAGAGCACAGTTTGTTTACCAAGGCAAACAAATCAGACTCAGTACTAGAGCAATTGTGGCATGACTGAAGTGTTCCCTTTTTGAAGAAGACACCAGCAGTGCATTTAAGTTAATGCTGTTAAATAATTATGCACTCCGCTGAACAGACTCAATAGAAAGTGCCACAGTTTGCATTCAGATTGTTTGCCATCCAATTAGTCATCATGCATGGACTTGAAGCAGAGAAGCTCTGGGTGAAATGATCAATCAGTCTTGTCCTTGCTAAGCTCTGCAATCCAGCTTGCTAAACTAATAATACACCGGATACTACCTGGAAAAGCCTCTTTGTTCACATCTAGACATCTTTTTTCAGTCAGTATAGCAATAAATGTTCCTCTCATAGCCACTGAACCGTGAGAATAGCAAGTGCTGTCATTCAGTGCTTTATATACATCCATAATAGATCTGTACTCAGGTAGTAAACACGTTCACTATATGTGGCACTTAAGAATGACACAAACTCTTCAATATTCTAGGCCACAGTCAGGACAGAAAACACCTTTGCTACAAATTACTTTGAAAAGATAGAGTTTAAGAGTATAGTTATCCACCCACTCCCTGCTGTAATGGGCTCTAATGCCTGATGTATAGGAGCAAGATGCAAAATGTAATGGATGGATAGCGATGGATAAAATCTGTTTTCTTTTTCATACATGCCAATTTAGAGTTGCCAGAGTGAGCTTGTTGGGCTGGAACCGATCTATGGTTGGTAGATCTGACAGTAATAGGACATCGATGAAGGCTCCCTTAGCCTTCCTGTCCTGTCTCCCTTAAGGAACCTTCATTCTACTAAAATACTCACACCTGGACCAAGTCATGCAATTATATGACTTTCTGTGGTTCCAACAGAAAATGCTGAGTTGGTGTTTTAAATACCTGAATGTGAACCGAGAAATAAAAATGCTATTTGCGCTGTTTCTATCAAAAAGTTTGAAAACAGTTACTTCACTGTATCTGTAGAATTTGTGATTGCAGCAGAAACTAAAGGCCTCTTAATGGGAACAAGGAGCTTTAACTTTGTGAGATCGTTGGAGTAATAGTTTAACATTTCATGAAAAATACTGAAAAGAGTAGGGTCACTTTAAATTGTATTTGTTTTGATCTAGAAGAGTATAACATCAAATTAATCCAAAGAATGGTAAGCACTATTTTCTTATTATTAGAATCATTCATCACAAATAATTGATGATTTTCAGTGGAATATCGGCGTGGGCATGCAGAGAGCCATTTTCGGCAAAAGGCTCATTAAAAGGCTAATTGTGTCATGTGTGGCAGGCAGGATGAAGGACCCAAACACAGGACTGATGAGACACAGAGGGATGAACTTAGGGAGGCAGCTTTATTGCTGTAGTAAATCATCCAAACATTAAAGTGCTAACTAAAACTCAGAGAACTAGAAACATGGAACTAGAACTAGGAAACTTAAAACAAAGGAATTTACATGACACATGGCGGAAACACAGCAACATGCGGTATGACACAACAACTGACAGAGGAAAATGCAGAGCTTAAATACACAGAAGGATAACGAGGGAATGAGACACAGGAGGAGAGCACAGCTGGAAGTAATCACACATAACGAGACGTGGAGGAGCCAAAACTGAAAACACTGTGCATAGGATGCTAGACTGTCAAAGTAAAACAGGAACCAAGACACATTCACAAAGACACAGACTTGACACTGAGACATGGCGACATGACTGACTGGGGACAAGGATGACCAGACATGAAACGTGGAACACAGGGAAGGCAAAGTAACAGAAACTTAAAGCCTTGGAACTAAGAATATAACACAAGCAGAAAACAATACAAAGAACCAAAACCATGAAGAACAACAAATATGGAATCTAAATTAAACTAGAATTACTGTGACAAATTGATTATGTTGATCATCTCATGTTGCCACTAACACTCAGAAAATGGACCCAAATGCAGACAAAAATATGTTCTTTAATAACTTGGAAAGGCTGAACAAAAAGAGCTGCCCGTTGGCAGTGGGTAAAAATCCAGCAGCTACTAAAGAAGGAGAATACAAAGCCCAAACCAAAGGCTGGGATGCCAACTGGGAAAACAAAGACAGAACCTGGAGAAAGACCAGATAAACCTGACAAACACAAACGATATTACCAACAAAAAAAAGCATGGTGAGGAATGATAAGACATAGGTGAATAACAATACCAAGAGAGACGAAAAAAAAAAAAACAACAGAAGGAAAGCTATATGAGGAGAAAAAACCTTTAAAATGAACAGGAAGTAACCAAATCAATGACAAATGTATTCTAAAATGCATTTATTATTTTTTAGACCTGCCAGACACTTCTTGAATAACAAAATGAAGGCTATTTCATGCAGGAATTGGAAAAAAAATTTAAAAATTGAAGAGTACAGTGTACTTCCTTAACAAGCTGGTACAAAATGGCTCTAACCAAAATAGTTAGAGGCCCCTGTGCACAAATGATCAAAAGAGCAGGTACATCAGAGCCTCTAGGTGCCTCACAGGTCCTCAGCTGGCTTCATTAAATGGTATCTGCAAGAAACAGGTTCTTCTGGTTTGTGAAGGAAGTAGTATGCACAGTTGTATGAATACTTGCATCGAATATCCTTCATTTCATGGATAAAATCCTCCCGACTGATTTCAGATCAAACTTGTTGTTTTTTTAAGGACTTTTTGAGTCTATAATGAAACCCACAAACCCTGATCAGTTGACTCCTAGTAATTAATAACCAGCTTGCATAAGGTAATACAGTGTGCCACTTGAACACAGAAGCGATGGTTGCTGAAAATAGGCTTCCTGTCCAGTGGAAATCATAAATTATAAATTATGTAGATAATTATAGATATGTAGATTTAAATGTCCTCTTACAAATTCTGATTAGTTTCAATATAATTGTTGTATTAGATGAGAATATTCAAAAACAACACTGTTCAAAGCGACACTTGAGTAATATTTCTTGTAATGCTGAGAGCTATTTGAGGATCGCTAACTAGCATGTCTGTAGGTTAATATAAAGCAGCAACCAGCAGCTGGCACAGAGGATAGATAAGAATGGATGAATAAAAATTTTGCCTTTGTCCAAAAGCAGCTCATCAACTGAGACATAATAAAGAAAATAATGAAATATAACACTTTAATTCTTTACCCTTAATTTAAAATATTTATAACACTTCTGAAATGTCAAGTTGGGAGACAAGTCTTGTTTTTTCCTGACTGATCGTTGCTAAACTCTGAGGGACATTACACAGTGTTGACAGTGTATAGGAATTTCTTTTACTTGTGTATTAATCACATTATTTTATTGTATAATGCCTTGGTGCCACTGGATTTTAACATGTTTCACACTCATACTCAGACAAATGGTGGGGGTCTAGTAAGGAAGTTGGGGGAAGCAGAAAACTCCACAGGAAGAATCTTTTGTCTCTTCGAGGGAGTGTGAACCTTAAGGTGTGAAACAGCTGTGTACTGCCTTTTGTTCCTGGAGACGGCATTTAACTGAGAGCCATGTTAGGCTCTGGGAGACTGCTGACCGTCTGCCCCGCGGTCATGCAGGCTCTCCACCAACTTGGTTTTGTGTTCTTTGTTTTTTGATTAAAGAATGTTAGCTACTGCTCACCGCTCGTCTGCAGGCTTTATTTAAATGGAAAACTTCCACAACAACAGCAAGTTGTTTCCTGTTTTGTATTTACAGTTATGGCCAGGAAAATGTCCAACTGTGCAAAGATCTGCCGGCCAAAAAAAAAAAAAACAAAGAAAAAATGGATATGTCTAAACATAGAGAGGGGTGTAAAATTGTCTGCCTATAACATTTCACACATTTTTCTCACAAAACAGCCCGAGTTTATCCATCAAGTCCCCTGGAAAAAGAGCAGTCAGGCCTGAGCATGCAACTTGTGTGCGCATATATGTGTGTATGTGTTGAGGATAACAAAGGAACAAGCAGGGAAACTGGCATTTCACTCACATATTAGCTGCCAACAGGGCAATAATGGCAATAAAGTCATGGCGATATTGAAATCTCAAGCCCGGTCTCAAACTGAGGCTGTATGTGTGACTGCATTCATCCACTCATGCACTCAGGCTCACTGTGGGCACATCAGAGTGAAATTAATATCTATACCACAAGAAACCTCCGGTGAGTTCCAGCTTGGTTGATACATGCGATCAGGCTCACTGAAAAAGATGACATTTCACTTAAGCTTGTCGCTAATGCTAATGCATATCAGATGGCGCCTGTCACAACTTTCACAGGAAGCAATATTCCAGATTCAACAGCGTTCTCAGAAAGGGATCAGCTAAGATTAGCTAATGTCCACTACCGCAGCTTGTATGAGAGTGTACCAGGTGTAGAGATCCACAGCAAGGATTTTTGGATATTCCTGGGCTTCTGGACTGCTCATTCAGGACTCACAGGTTTGGCTATCATGTAGGAGCATGGGGCTTATGTATGCATGTGTTTCTCTGTTTACAGAAAACTGATCTGATTAAAAGCTTTCCGTTCACGGCTGTGACGTAAGAAACGATAAATCTACTCTCTCCTGTGATTGAAGCTCCTTGTCTACAGGTGACATGCAGCGTCAGTTATCATCTCCGCTCTGCTATGCAAATGGGAAACTTATCTTCTTTTAGTTGTCCCGAGTATAATAATGATCCCAATTAAGGATTCAGGTCAGGTGGGTGATTGAGCTGTTGTTATCTTCATTGAGTAAACAAGGTTTCTTTCTTCTCATCCTTTGGCTTCATTAGCAAGCAAAACACATGGCCGCTTTCTGACTCCCACAAAGACATGAATCTATAGCTCGGAGTGGACTCCAGTGCAAACAAATATAGTCATGCAGAAACACGGGCTTGTATTCAAATAACGGCTTTAAAAGCAGGGATGATCCTGGGGCGACTGTTGATTTCTGCATCAGAGGCAGTGTGTTTACCTACCTCAATCTAAAATAACTCTTGATGTATTAAAGTCTTCCAATTCAAACTTGAAAGAGTTGGGAGAATTGCTTCTTTCTGACTTGTATGCAAGTATATGAAATGTTGCGAAACAACGGGGTGTGCATTTGCCTTACAAGAGAAAAAATAACTTTTTATCCTAGGGTCCACTCCATCTTCACTCTCCATCAAAGAAAAGCTTACAGCAAGGAACAAAGTCACACAGGACACTTGGGATATGAAAAGATTTTCTTTTTTTCTTCTTTTTTTTTTGTCATGACCATAATTCATAATTTACAAACCTGGTGTAGGAGGAAAAATAAAAAATCTGATATAATCTCCATAAAGTTTCCAACCTCAAGCTCTCTACACAGTGCTTTCCACCTAAAGCCAATCCTAACCCTAATGACCCAATTTATATATGTTCAGGTAAAATGTGAAAACAGACTTTATCCCCCCATCCCACTGCCTTCCATGGCCTTTCATTTCACAAACCCATGAACCTCTTTTATCACTTCACTCCTTTCTGCCGCTCTCCCTCTTTCTGTGTAAACTGGGAATGCTTGTCATGCTTCATTAACGCTGGCAGTGAGTTTCCATTTAAATCCATTATTTTATAAGGCTCAGTGATACACAGTGGCGATGATGTTCTCATAACCCCATTTAAGATTTCATTGCTGCTAAAATGAGCTTTGGTGTAATTCATAAATAATAATGACATCTGAACCGCCATCGCTACAGCTTTGTGCCTCTTCTCATGTTCTGCTGTGTTTTGCCTGGCGATTTCCAGAAAGATGCTTCACCGACGCCTATTGAGAAGTACTGCTGTTAATTCAGGATGACATCGGCACTGTAAAACAATGCCCGTGCAACATTTTGCCCATCTGGTGCTGAGAAAAACACTCATAAAAGCAGCACTAACTTCTAGAAATGAGCTGTATGTGATAATTCTCCGATCTTTCTCGGCCACAGCTGATGTCGAGTCCATTTGGACGACTGAAGACCCTCACCCCTCCCCACCTCTTCTTCTCTTCTTCTAGAGCTTTCAGGGGAGGTAGCCATAGCATTTATTAACACTGATAAACCTCTTACCTGTACATTCCCATCCCCTTTACCTCTTAATAAGCTCAGTTCATCTGAATTTCATTTGGCCACAATCAGCCACAGTGATTTCTCTCCCTCTCTCAAGGCTAAATTACGCCTCGTACATCATCATTTCCTTGAGCCTAAGCAGATGCTCCGAGCAGAATGGGGTTGGGAAGGGTGTATCGAATTAATCTAAATAATTGGTCTTAGCCTGTTTGAGCGGGCTCCCACACTGGTTTCAGATGGCATAATGAAGTTGCGACCTCCCCTAGAATGAGGCTGGCCAGCAGGCCGGCGATCATGTTTAGCACGTGTCATACGCATAGTTAAGTCGTTACATCCGAAGTGAGGGGCTTAGCATTAGACCTTGTTATTAGCGTCCAAGGTCAAAGTTGACCTTGAAAAAAAAACACAGGCTAACGTCATATCATAAAAGATCAAAGTTTTAGTAAAGCCATTGCCTTCTGAGAAGTTGTGCTCTCTGAGTGCTCTTGTTTTAAATGGGCTTTAAACAGCTTTTGGATAGATGGATGGATGGTAAAAATATATTTTTTGTAATTTTTACGTTTATTCTGACATACATGAATCAAGATAAAGACAGCAGAATATAAGCCTGTTGGAAGGGTTTTAAGATTTCCTCTAAATGATCACATACAGGAGCTGTTGGCATTACAGTTTCATGAACAGTAATATATAAACAAAACCATAATCTATTTCAAGACCAAATAGTTGTGGTGTTTAGCCCAAAAATGAGTAAACATGAAATAAAATAGGAAGGGGAAAAGAATTAACAAGTGATTAATTACATATTGAAAATAAGTGCAAAGAACAAAGCTCCCACAGGGGACACAAACCCCGGCCTTCTGACAGTATTGGGTTTAATGCAACTGTCATGGGAATGAGTAAATTACCCAGGACTGCAGTTCATGTCTTCTCTCGCTGTTTTATTTTTGTTCTCTGTTTGGCTCAATTTAAAGCACCAGAAATAGTGTTTGGTGAGGATGAGGAAAAGATCAAGGTTTGTGTTAAAAATCAACCCTGCATGTTGGAAATTATGCTAAATTGTACCCACAGCATTCAAAATTAACACTAAGTGGTTCTGAACAAGCGTCCCATGTGTGACGAGTTGGGAATGAGACCAAGCTCATAACGCATAAAAGTTCCATAATGTGAGCACATTCAAAGAGACAAACGCTCATATATGCACCCTTGATTTGCTGTTTTCCATTGGTATAAAGTATAGACAGTCACATGCACCATGATATAACATCAGCTGCTCTAAATGAGGCCACTAAATGCTGTGTACTAGATGCATAATAAAAAAACATGCAACTGTGGATTCAATAAAAGTGTCCTATTTTCCTGTACTGTGGAGCTTGAGACAGGGTATGGATTAATGGGGGGAGCTCATGGTGTTCTTTTAACAGAAGCATAGAGGCATGCTGAGTGTTACCGTGATTTGCTATGACAGCCGTGCCCCAGTGCAACATTCATTTAAAGCACAAAGTAAGCTTTGTCCATTTGTTTCCTCTGGTTTGTGTGTGTCAGAGTGGGTGTGTACTGGGCAGGGCTTGGGGTAGATGGATGCAGAACAGTGTGTGCATTTCCCTGCCAGGTGGAATCAGACAGTCTCTTCTTCAAATGACAGATGAGCTGCAAGACCATCTACATACATCATGTTGTGCTAGACTGATCAGGAGAAAGACTGATGGCAAGGCAGAGAAATCCCTACAGGATTTTTTTTTTTTTGACTTAATAATTTCATGACAGGCTGAACACTGTGAGAATTACACCTGACAGGCAAGAGAAGCTGCTTATTTTCAGCACCAGTTGGGTGGTATTTTTGCTCAGGCTCCCTGACTGCTTTTTCTGTTAAAATGCATTGCTAGGTCAGACACACAAGCACCGCGCTGTTCCCTCCATTTTGTCCCATCTGTTTAACATGGAGCATTACTAACACAATCAGCAGATCCCAGTACAGTCTGTGCCAGTGTGCCATGGTAGTAGAACAACTACCATAGACAAAAAAAGAAAAAAGAAATCGCGCATTTTCTTTCATTTCACTGCTGTGTCAAAAAGTAACCTGCAAACTCATTTCTGGTATGTTTTTATGTTACAAATACACCTCTCAGGTTAAGGTTCTGAATTTCTCAAGCTATTTATACATCCAGGCTAAGTTATAAAGTAAGCCCTTCTTAAATAGAGACCGGAGGTGTGTATCAGATCTCTGCCTTTTGGGGCCAGATTTGTTAAGCGTGAGTGCAAAGAGTGCTGACAGGTGTCAAAATAGCATGCCCATTCTGCCAAGAGACCCGCAATTTAGAGCAAGGCTGCAAACCAAGAGATGATATTCAGCTGCGCGCAATTTACTAACAGGGCAAGCGCAGCTTGTTAATTGTAATCAGAAAAGCACATAAATAAAGGTCATACACATGTATGTTAAATGTAGCCCTATGGTAGCCAGTGTAGGACTGTAAGCCGTACAACAATATTTTCACATCGAGTTCTGTAGCAGTCTTGTCTTGTATTAAGACAACGTGCATCGCTTCAAGGGATAAAACAAACCAGAAGTGTCTGATTGCCTGTTAGTGTTAAAAATACAACTACAATTTTTTGTGCTGGATTTAAAAAAAAAAAGATGTATCTCACGTACTGTCAAACTGCATGCAGCTGAATTAATGCAGGTTCACCTCTAAAACCGATCATCTGCGCGCTGTCCATGGTGCTGACACGTTCAACTAGGACAGTGATTTCCAAAGTCTGGGCTGGGGCCCCCTAGTGGGACATGAGGATACTGCATGCAGGCTGCGATAATAACAGAAATTCAGTTTGAAATTACTTGTAAGTATGTAGAGTTACATATTCTTATAAATTTGGTTGAAAGTGAATTTAAACTCATAATAGGAAGTGTTTAGTTAGTTATATTACTCATTACTCTGACCCTAAATCACTGCTTTTGTATTGAAGTTTGTGTCCCAATGGCAGGTCTACACGTTGACCTTAACACTTTGCATATGACTGGGTAGTGTTAGCAATTGATAGCAAACAGCCTGCTTTGTTTATGTATTTTGAATACACTTTTTCAAGAGAATGCATCGCTTTCTGTATTAGGGTGAAAATTTCAGCTTGTCTTCAGCTTGAATGTAATTGAGATAAAAATGTGTTTTTAAAGTTTATTACAGTATAGGGATTGCAAAAATTGAGACATGCGTTTTTTTAAGTGTTGAATATTGGGACAATTAGCAGTAAACTGCATGTGGCAAACATTAAGCATTACTAAATCAGTTTGCATGCTTGATTTAAATATTCCTCGCCCCATATTTTTCACCTTGAACATGCAAACTCCCACAAATGCATATACAAGGGTCAAAACTCTCTGAGTTCCCACCCATTACATGCAATCTACTCACTGTGTTGTCTTTCTAAAATATTGACAGTGTTATTTTTTTATTTTTTAAAACACAGTTTGTTCTGGCACCGTGCCTCAGTAAATCTGGCAGCTTGGAGGCTGCCTGGAGGAAGCAGGTGGAAGCTGTGTGGATAACTCTATGTGGTCATCAAAAATGGATGGAAGGCAACACATAGGCTCCCATGCACCTTCCCATGTTGAAATACATGTACAGGTACAGGGTACAGATTTTCCAAGGGGGGGAATAAAAGCCTAATGTGTCGTAACTTCCTGCAGAAAAAAATGGAGATGAAGAAAAATTAAGAAAGAGAGAACAAAATGAGAAACAGACCATTCTGGAAGATCATTAAAGGTTCTAACACTTGAACCTTGAACCTTGAACCTTGAAATGAATAATAACGTCTGTTATTAGAAGCCTTTGTGCGATTAGGTCACAGGTAACAAATGCAGATCGTGAATCTAGGATTTTTAATAATTCAGATCTAATGTCATGAGCCGAGCACGCCTAAGTCCAGCTGAGGCAGCTGAAGCAGCAGAGTGGAGCGCTATGTCTGCTCTCATCTTGTTGCACCCCAAATCAAAATGTATTCTTCTTAGCAAAAAAAACTTGTAACACAGCTACAACACGCTAACTGTTGGCTGTGTTGTCTTATGCATGTAGCTATCAACTTCTCAATAATTAAAAAGAAAATGCAAATCTTGAAAAACAAAGGCTATACTCACTAATTGAAAAGCACTGGCTTTACTACGCTTATTGACTACTCAAAGCACTTAGCCCCATTAACCCATATATTGATACAACACTTTGTCCAATACACTTTCTCTCATTTTGAGATCAATTAACATGACATGCATGTCTGTGGACTTTTGGAGGACGCTGAAGAAACCAGCACAGCTAGAAGGCGAATACTCCACACACAAGCCCAGTATTTTTAACTTAATCAAGCTAAAATTAGTGAATTGGCATCATACAAACATAATGTCAGAATTTTATTGTGGTTATTGATTGGTTAAAGACATGCTCCATTATATTCTCATTTTAAATCTCGAACAGATTTAAGCACATTAAATTTATACCAGAGATATAAAACCTTCTCTGCCCCAAACACCACTTTACATAAACTACCCTTTCCCTTTGTTATTGTTGTTTTGTTGTTGTTTTCAGACGCAAGAGGGAGATATCAGTCTATCTAGATGCCTTCCTCTTACACCTCTATGAACCAGCCTGCTCTGGTGTAAATCAATTACAAGAAAAAATCTATAGAGCCATCCAGTCTGAAGCAATCTGAATCAACAAAAGGTCAACGTAACATTACATGCTGTAGCATAATTTCCAAAAATAACCGTTTTAGTGGGCATAACAATGTGCAGTATTCTCTAGAGAGCCATCTGAAGTTCCCACTGCACAGTTACAGCTGCCCTGAGGCCAGACATTCTCCTGGTCACAGAGGCCACCAAAAATATCACACTAGTGAAACTGACAGTGCTGTGGGAGGATCGCATGGAGGAAGTGCAAAAAAATAAAAAATAAAAAGTAAAAAGAAAAAGGTCCTCGGATGAATAACTGGTCATCGTCTGCCAGTAGCAGGGTAAAGTGTCAGGATGCATGCCCATTAAAGTTGGATGCAGAGGAGGATTTCTGGGGCATTCTCTTCAAGGCCCTGAGCTAACTCAGTTTCACGGAACTGTCAAGGACCTGAACTATCAAGAATATCAGCGAGGCATCTGGGATTCAGAGAGGAGACCCAACCTGAAGTCAAGCTGTGGCCCAGTCAGCCACAGCTGAGTCACCGGTGAGAGGAGTTCAAAGACCTGAAACACGTGACCACCCCGGAATACTCCAATAATAATGTTTACAGTTGCATCCAAGGATGTGTTTTATGGGGCAGAAATGGTTTAAACAGTAGTACACCGATAAAGGCCACTTTTTTAAAATGATGTTTACATGTTATTGAAAAAAGCTTAAACATATAGCAGAAAGTGTTAATGCAAGTGGTGTCTAAGGAGAGATCCAATGAACAATGTGTTTTACTGAAAATGATTTATTGACACAAAGAGGTTTTGATCAGAGACTGACTGCAACATATTCATGATTCAGGAAATAGTGTCAGCCAGGGGGGCTTGAGAACCCTGGGAGAGAGGAAATGTGCATTGGTTTAGTAAGGCTACTGTGGAGCGATGGTACAGAATTGATCCTGAGGAGATTTTGGCTTGGAAGAGTTTGGCTTACTTAGAGAGGTGGGGCGGGCTATACTAAGGATCAAGGGACATGAGTTTGTTTCCTGAAGCCACTGGGGGACATTGGGGGCTATTTTCCACCAAAAAGGACGAACTCAACTGGAACAGGTGAGCAAATCTGGTTGGAAGATTGTCCATCACCCATAGAAGAACACAAACGTAAACACCGGGGAAAGCACTAGAATGCAGAGAAGCTCTCTCTGAGCCTGGTTACCACTCTCAGGAGGTTTGGCAATCTATTAAGGAATGGAAGCTCAAGCAGCTCAGGATATAAACTGGTCCTGCTGAGGAAGTGGGAATCAGGCTGAAAGACAGGAAGACTAAATCTACCACCCAAGGGCGGAGACAGAACCTGCCCAACCCAATCGAGAACTCTAGAGACCATAGATAGAGGAGCACACCAGTGCAGGACTATGACAAGAAGCAAGTCTATGCAAGTTTGTCACAATTTGGCTACTTTATTTAAACAACAAGAAGCAAAATCATTAAGTCGGTAGAGTAGTGCTTAGGTAGGTGTGGGAAGACGTGCATGCATGTGGCAAAATAAAAAAAGAAAGCGATTCTACACTCTAGAATGGGGTGGGTAGTTAAGCTTCCATGAGGCCCTATGAGAATCAAGGACTGTTGTGGAGGGCGGCACCAATGAGCTTGTAAAGAGATCAAATTAATATTGAGCAGAACTGGTAATATTAATTGCTCACCCCTGCCTAGACCAGCCCTTTCTCAAGTAATTTCCACTTCCACTCAGATAAACCTGCAGGCTATGTGTCATATGTATTTCTATTTATGGTTAATAGATACTCTGCTGAAAAAGAAAAAAGACTTTTATTACTCTCACTCAATATTTTTTCTGTTTCTGTTTGATTTTTTAAATTTCACTTTATTATTCCCAAGCTGTTGTCTTTTTAAATGTTTTGTGACTGATGCAAATTATTTTGTGTTTAGTGGGGGGTTTTGGCATGCGTGCGTGCGTGCGTGCATGTGTGTGTGTGTGTGTGTGTGTGTGTGTGTGTGTGTGTGCGTGTGTGTGTGTGTGTGTCATGTGAATTCCTCAACCTTTCCATCTCTCACGGCACTGGCCATGTCCGTGGCACTGAGATCCATTTGTTATGCAGGTTCATGAGATCAAGTGGGTGTTTGTCATTCCAGAGCACACTCCTTCACAGTGGTTGGCCGCCTGCCTCTCTGTGATACCACAGTGAGGAGAAAACAGCATGACACAGGCCACGGTCGTCTGCCTCACAGAGGAGGAATGTACAGAGGCCACTTCTCATATGTTGCTCTGATTTGCTCCAATGTTACATTGATTTGCCAGCGAGATGGTCAGGCAGACGGTATTTGCTACACTGGTTTGATTCTGCTGTCAGTCATGCAGCAGCTCTTCATGCTCTACCAGTGATAAGAAAGATGCACGCTTGGAAAATAGGACTCTCTCTCTCTCGTTCTCTCACATTCACACACACACACACACACATACACACACACGCTGACACATCAGCAGCCACAGCAGGCATGAGTGTGACCCCGCAAACAGTGATGAGGTCATTACAGGCGACACAGCTAGGGCTGGAGACCGGAGCCTGGAGGCTGTGCAGCAGTAAAACAGAAGAGAGTACAGCGTGTTCCTTAGCAAGGCGAGAGGTCAGGATGTGCTAGTCGCCAAGCTTGTCCTCAGTGCGGGATACAGAGAACGGGGGAGCCAGTGACATCACACAGGGCCACTCGTAGTGACTCACTGACACTAATTATGGTTTCAACCTCCTCTCGCTCTGTTTGACTCCTCTTCACCTCACTGCTGACTTTTCTACCCGCGACATTTTGACAATCTCTCTCAAATCTCTCATTTCTCTCTCTCTCTCTCTCTCCCTCTCTTTCATTTTAACTTTGTCCTCTCACTTTTCTCTCATTCCCCTTTTCTCTTTCTTTCTGTGGCACACAGGCACAAACAAAATTTCAGAATTTAAATTCCCATATTTAGTGTATGCCACCCTTTGTCTGTGTCTTACACAATCACTTCCTCCCTCCTCATTTTTAGCTTCTGTAAGAGCAGAGAAGAGGTTACAGAGTGCAAAATGACTTCTCTGCTCTGTCACTTCACTTTAAGACACACACACACACACACACTTGTGTTTTCATATCTTAGTGGGGACATCTTATTGACATACTGTTTTCCCTAAGCGCTTACTCTAACCATCAAAAATAAGGCACTAACCCTTAGCCTTAACCTAGCCATAACCTAATTGTAACGCTGACCCAAAAAACACATTTTGAGCCTCAAAAATGCCTTCAAACTTGTGGACACTGGCATTTTGTCCCCATAAAGGCAGTTGGTCCCCACAAGTATAGTGAAATTCCAATTTCTGGTCCCCACAAAGATAGATAAACACGGTACACACATATAAACACACAGGCTGGTGTAGAGCTATTTGGTCAAGTCTGTTGATATCCTGTTAAAGGATGATTCACTTCATATCCATTCCAAGACAGGTGAACAGAGTGGCAGAGTGGTTACAGACTAAAAGGCAAGCTGGGAAAGGATGAGACAGGAAAAGTAGCTAAACTCTGAGAAAAAGAGATTTATATATAGGATGAGGTAATAGAGAGGGTTTTGGTTTGCAGCAGCAGTGGGTGGGTTTGTGTTTGTGCTCCCGGTTAGCTCTCAGCTGGCTGATATGAAAGAGCCTTGGCAGAACAGTCAGCCAGCAGCCAGCACACCTGAGGAGTAAACATGACAGATGCTGATAGACCCTGACGCAGACTGATAAGCTCTCTCCCACAATCCCCCAGTGCTGTCCACAGTGGTGCAGAAACCTTATCGTGTATTGCGCCACGCCAAGCCTTTCCCCTCCTCATCACCACCATCGTAAGTCTGCGTGCGGCCACCCTCGATAGGCAGGCGTCGCTGCACGATCCCTCCCTGTGTACGACAGAGGTTGCACGAAGCTCAACCTGGCGGGGCTCGAAATAATACTCGACTGCAATTATTCATTTCATCTTGGCAGCCGTCGTAATTTATGAACATCCCAAGGCTTGATTGAGTACCACGTTAACTCTAAGTGTAATGATGTAGAGCAAGCTATCAAAGAAAGGGAAGATGAATGATGAGATGCCAACGTTACACTGGTAACATGCAAATTTTCAAAGGGATGCACCAAAAAAATAACTAAAAAATGTTTAACAACCAAAATAACATCAGCAGTCTAAATAATTATTTCAACATTGTATCTGCGTCAGATTTTTTATTTCCTCTTTTTGTGCCAGAGGAACATGCGACACAACAACATACACCCACTACTTATATTATCTGTTGATATATCATTGAAATGACTGGTATATGGGTGCATCCCTTAAGATGGGATAAAGCTGTTGTTCAATTCATCTCAATTCAATTTTGTTCATACAGCGCCAAATCACAGCAGCAGTGGCCTTAAGGCATTATGTAGGCTATGATAAAATAATGAAACCAGATTCTGTTTTCACTTAAGTAGCAAAAGCCACAGTTATTTGTGAATAATCACTGATGATAAACATACTTAAAAGGCTGGAATCTTTTGGCCATGCCTACACAAAATGATTTACCTCATGTCTGCTATCCAAATTGACATTATTAATAATATTTGACAGAGATAACCTGTGTAAATACATAATTTTTTAATTGATTATTTCACTTATTAAAGGAAAAAAGCTATCCAAACTACCTGGCCCAAAGCAAAAAGGTAACTGCCTCCTATAGCTAATCGATTGTGCTATCCTTGGTAGGAAGATCTGCACTCAAGTGTTTGTAATAACTGGCAAAGAGTCTTTCACATCTCTCTGAAGGAATTATAGCCCACTGTTCTTTTCAGAATTGTTTTCGTTCAGCCACACTGGGGAGTTTAAGGTCATGCAAAAGAAGCTCAATATAATTCATGTTCAGGCTTTGACTCGGCCTCTCTAAAACCTTCATTTTCTTTTCTTTTTTCTTTGTTTTAAACATTCATTGGTGTGTTTTGAATCATTGTTCTGCAGCATACCCCAAATGTGCTTTAGCTTCAGGGCACAAACTGACTGGCCAGACATTCTCCTTCAGGATTTTCTGTTAGAGAGCAGAATTCATGGTCCCATCGTTTATAGCAAGTCGTCCATGTCATGAAGCAGCAAAGCAGTCCAAGACCATCACTCTACCACCACCATGTTTGACTGTTGGTATGATGATCTTTTTATCAAATGCTCTTAGTTTTATGCCAGATGTAACAAGACTCAAACCTTCCAGAAATATTACCTGTTGTCTCATCCACAGAATATTTTTTATAGAATTTTACAGTCAGAACTGTAAGTTTCTATCCAACTTTAGATTCATGAAGGACTCGGAGTTGAGTCATTGCTCATCCAAACGAGTTGAGAATAACAGCTAAGTTGAGGTGATTCGGGCACCTGATTAGGATGCCTCCTGGGCACCTCCTAGGTGAGATATTTCTGGCATCTCTCAGTGGGAGGAGTCCCTGAGGCTGGTACAGGACAGACAGATGATCGTGTTCCTCTGCTCGCTTGGGAAGAGCTCCCAGAAGAATTAGAGGGGAGGGGGGGTATCAGACTGCAGACCGCATGACTGAGACCTGGATAAGCAGCAGAAAATGAATGGATGGATGGATGGCACTGAAAAGGCAAATGCAAATGTGTAATTATTATTTGCATTATTAACTGAAACATTGGTGACACTAGCTGTTTTTAACTGCTACTTACATAATGCTTAAGTAAGGCCACTGCATTAATCCAGTGAACCTCTTGACTCCTGGTACCGCTCACCGATGTTCATTCAGATACTTCTGATTTCTACTGACCTGTCTTCATTGATTTCTCTACCTGTTTGTAAACACACCTAATCAGCTGCAACCTGCATCTGACTGATCACCATCATTTTCAATTACTCAAACCAGAGTTCAGGCCTGCAGTACTCTCTGGCCTCTGAATATGTGGACTCTGCATCATGTTAACTAGCATCGGATCCTCTGGTGGGTGGACAGGCTGGAATCAATAAATCCTGAGAGATCCCTGCACAGCAGTAGCAGAGAGCCAAGAGTGGGCAGGTCATGCTGCTGCAGGCAAACAGACAGCGCATCCACAGGGAGGGACATATCTTAGCGCCAAACAACAATGCACTATGCTATCCTTTTCTGTGTGACTCCTTAATCCTACACTTGTCATTGCTATGGGCAAGAAAATATTTTGCTGTAACCAAGCCAGTTAACCTCTTGAGACTGCTGAAGTTACAGAGAATATGTGTACCACAGAGTGTTATGGTGTGGAATGATAATTCGAATTTACCTGGTTTATTATCTAAAGCATTTTCCTTTACAAGAATATGTCATTTCTACTGAATCCGCTCTGTTGGACAGACTGTTGCAGAGGCATCCTTTCAGTGCAAGTATCCCTAGCTTTAAATAAACATAATTAGTACCAAGTTCTGACAGGTCAAAATGGTAGTGTGATATTTCAAATTTGGTATCGATCGGATGCCAAGTAAATACAGGGCCAGTATTGCCAATACCAATATTGATACCAATACTTTTACCCCACCAAGGCACCTTATGTACTGGAGAGCAGTGTGTCATGACTTATGAAATTAATCATCACCAATTTGCAAATTCTAAACACATTTTGATGACCACTACATCATTTTGACTCCCCAAAATCATTAGCTTTTGCAACAAGCCTTTCAGTTTTTCATGGATTTTGAAACTCTTTTTTTTGTAGACCTAGAAAGTAAAGACTTTTGGTTCATTGCATGTTAAATGTGCTGTAGGCTATAAATGAAATAGATGTAGCAATCAACACAAAAATGCTCTGACATTTTTCACTGTGTATTTTTTATGTAAATTTTTCATTGCCAAAGTAACATTATAGATAGAAACAAATAATCAATCATCAACAGTATTGATCTTATGCCAAAAGAAGCGCTGGTATCGGTATTTGGATTGATCCACTCATTTCTACAGAATGGCCATTTGATGGCAGAGACAGTACAGGTTGGGCAACATCACCAAAACAAATGCTTGTTGATGTGCATTTCAAATGTAGCTTTGAGTGGCTACTGAGTCATTAAAATAATGCTTAACCACACAAAACAACAGTGATCAGCCTGATGAAAGGCTTCATCCTGCTGCATGTATGCATGAGGAAAAGCAGCAGTTTGTTGTGGTTCTCGAATGCAAATGCAGGTGGGAGCCTGTGGAAGTTATATGACTCAAACACCGCATTAGGCCTGTTTGTCGTGAAAAAAGAAAAAGAAAAAAAATCCGCTCTGCACCATCCTGCATTTCACTCAAAAGGAAAATGGCCCTCTCTGCAATGATGGTATAAGGACTGTGTGTCATATTTAATGCCAGTCATTTTCTGGCATGTTGGTCGGTCTGGGGGGATCTTGTGCGTAATAGCCAGAGGGATAATGGTTATGGTAGGAGTGGGGTTAATAAAAAAATAAGTACGAATGGCTGGAAGTGGAGTGAGCGGGGAAAGTCTGCTCTCTGTGCCTCCGTCTGAACTGCTGGGTTTTATGGCGCTTTCTCTGATTCTCCCTGGGCTGCATCATTTTTACATTCATCTTGAAAAATGGAGTTGCATCTGTCACATTGTCGCTCTGTGAATTCGGCCTCCATTTGAATTACCACTTTCAAATATTGAAAAAAAAAAGTCTTGCCTGCCCATTACTCCAAACCCAGCCGGTGGAGGTGTTGTCACGGAAACCAGCAGCCACTTTTAACAATCAAACATGTGTGACAGTTCATTTTCTCTCCTGGATTAGAAGTACTAGCGTTGACGTGTGAGCAGAGAGACAGCGAGCCTGAGCCGTAGCACAGTGTGACAATTGGGTGGCAAAGAAACAGACACTTCCCAACTAGAGGCGCAGCAGAAAGAATTAGCAGCTACTAATAAGATCAGTGGCTGGCAGCTGTTCGTCATCTTGAACATCTGCTTATCATATCAAACAAGTTGGGGAATTCACAGTAACTCTGTAGGAACAATTCAGCAGCGACCCGTGACCAGTGCTTACTTGCTGCTACTGGAAAAGAGCAGAGGGATCAATATCAATGTGAGTACTGAGATTGGATCCATACTAGCGCAATAGTTTGTTTCTATCATCTAAGTTTAGTATGTAGCCCACTGTTAAATAATTAGTATTAGGTTATATTATATTTTATATTATGTATCGACCTAAAAACTAGGGGTGCAACGATACTCGTATCGATATTGAACCGTTCGATACAGTGCTTTCGGTTCGGTACGCATATGTATCGAACAATACAAAATTTTTAATTTATTTTATCAACTTTCCTTCTGACGATGCTGTCTGTGTTGAGCGCTCAGTGAATCTGCGTTCGACTACTCCGCCTAGGCTGCACTGTCGAGCGCAGATCCACTGAGCGCTCAACACAGACAGCATCATCAGAAGGAAGAGCGCCGGGCAAGCTAGCGAGACAGAAGATAAGCTCTCCTTGCAACATTGCAAATTGAACCTCCCCCACCCTCATTCAGATCTTGCGTTTGGAATTATTTTGGTTTTCATGTGAGGTATGACCCTGAAGGTAAGCGCGTCATGGACTAAAGTAAAACAGTATGTTGGATGTGCCACGCAATGCTCAATTACATGGGTGGGAACTAGTGTGTTAGCGCAGTTAGCTCGTTAACGTGTTGGCCGTCTAGCCCCACACACGGGTAGCTCGTTAACGGAGATTTGCCGTGTTGTGGCGTTAACGTCATTTCAACGAGATTAACGCTGACAGCACTAGTGGGAACACAACGAATATGACTGCGCGTTTACGCCGACATCATCCTAGTGCAAAGACAAGTGGAAGCAGACAAAAACAACAAGCATGCATGCTACAAACTTTACTCGAGTCATTTAGACAGCCGTTAGCACATGATTCTCCTTATGGGGACCTGATATGTTTAATATTGTGGCGAGCTCAGACAAGGTGGAGACGGAGGTGTCGTTTGGTCTTGCTTCCCGTGAGCTAGCCAGGGAGCACAGCCGTTTATTGACATTTGCAGAAGAACACTGCCGCTCAGCGCGGCAACCGCACAGCAACAACAACAACAACAACACACAGGGCGCCCTCTGACCCCGGAAGGACACACCGTCGCAGCGAGAGGGCGTCACCCGTCACTATGGCAACATAAACAAAACATAACTGTACAAACAGAACCCCGAACAGCCCTGACCCGCTACATAGCCCCCACCTAAGGGGTCAGTCGTCCCCGACGACCCCATTACCCCACACAAAGTCCTGCAAATGTCCAGGTGTCTTCTTCTGGCCCACCGGCCGGTCACGACCGGCGGGGGAAAAGTCACTCGGGTCAGAACATGGGGTGCCACCATCATCCCACTTCTGACACCAATGTGGCGAGCTTAGACAAGGAGGAGACGGAGGTGTCGTCTGGTCTTGCTTCCCATGAGCTAGCCAGGGAACACAGCCGTTTATTAACATCTGCAGAAGAACACTGCCGCTAGCTAACTGCTCAGCGCGGCAACAGCACAGCAACAACAACACACAGGGCGCCCTCTGACCCCGGAAGGACACACCGTCGCAGCGAGAGGGTGTCACCCGTCACTATGGCAACATAAACAAAACATAACTGTACAAACAGAACCCCGAACAGCCCTGACCCGCTACATAGCCCCCACCTAAGGGGTCAGTCGTCCCCGACGACCCCATTACCCCACACAAAGTCCTGCAAATGTCCAGGTGCCTTCTTTTGGCGCACCGGCCGGTCACGACCCGCGGGGGAAAAGTCACTCGGGTCAGAACATGGGGTGCCACCATCATCCCACTTCTGACACCAATGTGGCGAGCTTAGACAAGGAGGAGACGGAGGTGTCGTTTGGTCTTGCTTCCCGTGAGCTAGCCAGGGAACACAGCCGTTTATTAACATCTGCAGAAGAACACTGCCGCTAGCTAACTGCTCAGCGCGGCAACAGCACAGCAACAACAACACACAGGGCGCCCTCTGACCCCGGAAGGACACACCGTCGCAGCGAGAGGGTGTCACCCGTCACTATGGCAACATAAACAAAACATAACTGTACAAACAGAACCCCGAACAGCCCTGACCCGCTACATAGCCCCCACCTAAGGGGTCAGTCGTCCCCGACGACCCCATTACCCCACACAAAGTCTTGCAAATGTCCAGGTGCCTTCTTTTGGCGCACCGGCCGGTCACGACCCGCGGGGGAAAAGTCACTCGGGTCAGAACATGGGGTGCCACCATCATCCCACTTCTGACACCAATGTGGCGAGCTTAGACAAGGAGGAGACGGAGGTATCGTTTGGTCTTGCTTCCCGTGAGCTAGCCAGGGAGCACAGCCGTTTATTGACATCTGCAGAAGAACACTGCCGCTAGCTAACTGCTCAGCGCGGCAACAGCACAGCAACAACAACAACACACAGGGCGCCCTCTGACCCCGGAAGGACACACCGTCGCAGCGAGAGGGCGTCACCCGTCACTATGGCAACATAAACAAAACATAACTGTACAAACAGAACCCCGAACAGCCCTGACCCGCTACAATATGCTGCTGAGAATATAGCCCAGAAGAAGCGTATAGTATAGCTTTTATTTTGGAAAGAGCCATTTCTCTGTAATAAACTCTCTTTTCCAAAGATGAGTGATTCCTCAATCAGATTTATTTTTATAATTACTTTTGTTTCAGCAACATTCAATTTAAAAACTGTACTTTTGAGTTAAAATATATATTTATAATTTTAATAAATGACAAATTAAAAAGGCATGAACATTTTTTGTATCGAAAAAATATCGAACCGTGACACCAAAGTATCGAACCAAACTGAACCATGAATTTTCTGTATCCTTGCACCCCTACTAAAAACCTAATATTATATGTGGTTTATATTAGGTTAAAAGTATCAGTATCTGTGTTGGTATCAGCAATACAGGTTATATAAGTATCACACAGAACTATTGCAAAAATGGACGTCGCATATGAACTTGCCCCTTTGTTTTTCTTTGTTTTTATTCTTCTCTACCTGCATGGACTGCTCCTTTAATATGCACTGCAGTGTAATTTTATATGCAAATCTTCTAAACTATTCAATTCCACGCAGTCTCTGCTGGCGATTTATAAATGTGAGGAATGAAAAATGTTAGCATTGGTCATGTTCATGCCGGGCACTGACAATTCAAAGGTTAACATCCAAACCGGTGTAAAAAAGAGATTGACAGACACGCTTATGAGTGGGTATTTCCATACTGCATAAAGGCTTGTGGTCATATCTCCTCATTTATAGGCAAAAGCTGTGAATATATTCACACCACTATGTGGGTGAATATATATGGTGCATGTGCATGGCTGTAATAGGGGGATTATAGCAGTAAAATAAAGTATTTGGAGCCACTGACCTGCGTGAGAAATATTTCAATTCTGACAGAACATCACGTCCTTCTAGCCTGAGGAGATATGACAGATGAGTCTCCTCTGTGACACCATTTCTCTGCAGACTTTCAAATGCCAATATGTGATCTTTTCCATTTATGAGTAATATTTTTTTTCCACTGCCCCTGAGCACTCCGGTCTATTGAGCTACCAATGGCAGGCCAGTCAAACACCGAAACAGCCGCTGACCTCCATCGCCGTATTATGTTTCCTGAGAGCAGAGTTTGATATCGTTTAACCTGCTTTAACACAGAGCTGTGACTAATACTTCCATCGCTATTTTGCATGCATTTTCAAATCAGGCCTGAAATGATGAGGTTAGTGACAAAGTGGCGCAGTCTCCTTCACCTTTTACTTATTCCCCAAATTACATTTGTTGAGATTTACAGCCTCTCTGCTACTGCAGGTACTAACAGCACATACGTAAAGACAGTACATGATGTTGGACACAGAGAAAAGATCTGGGCTGTCTGCTTGAACATTTCATGTGTTTACTCTTTGATTTGTCTTTTTTTGTTTGTTTGGTGAGTGCTACTCTCCCGCTGTGCCTGCCCTACTCTGGCTTCTCTTTTCTGCTCAAGCCATACTCTCCACTTCAAATGGCATGCTGTATTCAATTAGGTATAACCCAAGCTGACAGCCTGATCAAGGCTGCTTCTAAACATTCTGCATCGCTCTCTCTCTGGTTTTGATAGTTTGTTTTTTTTCCTCTGCTGTGACTGGAGAGATCTTCCCAAGAGAGATGCACAGCACCTCCTGTCACCTCACCTTTCACTGCTCTGTGCCTGCTCTGACTGGCACTTCCAGTCTCAGCTGCGGGGCAGCACTGCCCCCACAGGCATATTTAAGATGTGCAGCATCTTTTCCCTGAACTGTGGGAAGCAGACCGTGTTTTGCACATTATGTTATATCTTATTGGTTTTTAGCACAGTTTTAGAAGATTTACTCTAGAATGTAATGGTTTAGCTAACAGGATTTGGGACATTACAACAAACCCATTCACATTTGAGCCGTAGATTGTATACAACAGGTGACATCACTTACTGGCTTCAATTATAGCTGTTGTGGATTTGTTATATTAGGAGCCAGAAGTGACCATACTTGGATGGGTGTGGAGTGCTCAAGTCATCAGCTAACAGTAGCAAGCCTGGTTAACGAGGTACCACCAAAAGACCTTAGAAACACATTGCACCAGTTAGCAGGTTTATGTTTCTGTGCAAAGTGACATAGAAATAAAATAAGTGAATCTCACTTACCAAAACTGAAGAACAGACCTACTGGATAGAAAACTTGACATTTCAAGTTTTTATCAAAATGTTCCTAAGTGCTTTTTTGATAGAGCAAGGGATTTTCAGTATAACATTTCTAAACATACTAGTTTTCTTTAGAAAGCACAAATAATTTTTTTTGCACACAATAACATAATAATTTCAGTAAAACAGCCAATATTAACAGGGTGTCCGTGTGTTTATCAGTCATTATAAATACTGATACCAATAGCTAATATCGACCTACTGACAAATCAGTAGGGCTCTAACAACCATATCTGTTTGAAATTTGGCCAATCAGAGTCATCTTTTTTCATGCAGTACTGTATAGATTTCATAGATGCTAATTTTTTACATCCCTCTTTAGGTCACAGATGTTAAACTTGCATGGAAAGAAATCTGAATTGACCCTGTTTTCACTGAAACATGCTGATGTGTCTGAGGGATGATATTCATGCATACTAGCTTCAAGTGAAATTCTAGTTGAATGGTCAGCACTGTGACACACTGCCAAAACACCAGTGCAAGTGGACAGAATGGGACTTCCACACTGAAATCTAAATTTAGCAGTCATCCTGAAAGAGCTTGAGAGCTGCACGAGAGGATGACCATTCAGATAAAATCACATTGTTTTTTTATATTTATTGGTGGAAACCTAACAGTAAATTTTAAAGAATTAAAAGGAAAAAAAGGAAAAGGTTCCACATCCATATCTTCAAAAAGACAGATCCTCTTATGACCTTCACTGTGGACCGACTCTCCACAGATGTTTGATGAATCCCATGGCATGCATGTATAGTGTAATTCATTAAATGCAGCATTGTGCCAGCCAATACAGTACAGACTGAATACCAATAAACCTTTTCCAGACCGTCTTTTGTATTTGTCATATTTGGTAAGCAACACATTTTTCATGTCTGGCTCTGTATTTCAGCTCTGAAATTACAGAGTAAGTAAAAAAGTTAGTGCTGATCATACACCTACCTTTGCAGAGAGGTGACATATTTCTTGACCCTGGTTATTAATATTCAGCCAGCCTATTTTTATGTTGTTTCACATTTTCTGTAACTGGCATTACAACAACAGGCTGTTGTCCCATGACTGAATTTTGGTCTTGTTTATTATGCTCGAGATTCTACAGTGTCTTTTAACTGGACAACCCCCTTCATGTTTTCATTAGTGATTATAATTGATTACAACTGGTAGTTTCTCTTTGCTAGTCTTAAAGGATTTGTTTGATTGCTCTCATTGGACTGACCGATACTTAGAACAAAGCAAAAGGCCAAGGAACTCAGTGAATATATAAAAAATGAGAATCATAGATTTATATGATTCTCATTTTTTATATTGGAGACATTTTTAAATAACTGCATATTTCAGGATCATTACTTCAAATAACTGTAGGTAAGTGCAAGTTATTCAGATGTGTCACCACTTTGCCAATATCTGGAGAAGACCCAAACTGTCACTTAGAGGAAATTGGTTAGGATGTTCAGGAACAACCCAGGAACCATCAAACCTCCAGCCTTAGACTATTGAAAATTTGTGGACTGTGTTTAAAAGCCAAGTCTCTGCCAAGAAACTAACCAATTTAAATGAACTCTACCGATTCTGCCAAGTAGAGTGGTCCAGCTGGAATTATGCCAGAAGCTTGTTGACAGCTACCAAAAGTGTTGACATGCAACTTGCTAGGGGACATTTAACCAAATGTTCATAGGGTGTATGTATATATATCTGAGCCTGTTTGGTTAGAGCAAATCGGGTGCACCCAATTCCTCCTTCTCCAACTCTCCAACTCCTTCTTCCCCACTGTTATCAGACTCCTGAACAGCTGACCTACCTCAACTGCAATTTGCACACTAAGTTCATTTCGCACATTAAGCTCCTTTGTACATCCTTTTACATTGACAACTGCATACCTCATTTGTCTTCATTTACTTATTTTTGTGCTTATTTATTTATCTTTCATTATTTTTATCCTTATTTTTACCATATTTATCTTAATATCTTGTCTTATTTTTATCCTTATTTATCTTTGTTCCTTCAACCCTACCTAACTTGGCATTTGTGTATGGACAGCAAAGGAAGAATTTCATTGCACAGAGAAATGCTATTTCTTCTGTACACATGACAATAAACACTTTGAATCTTGAATCTTTGAGTCTTGAATTCCTTTTTAATAAAGTCATTAAAGATGTATGCTGTATAATCATTTCACCTCGAAAAAGAAATAGTTCTAAAAAAAAATTAAAAGCTCAAGATTAGGATTCATACCCATGAGTGTATATGAACTTCTGATCAGAAGTGTGCATCATTCAGCTTGGAAATATCAGTTTCCTGAAGATTTTGGATTTTCATTGTCTTTATAGAAACGCTCATGTAATTGGATTGTTTGGCTAGTTTGAGCTGCGCTCCATCGGCAAACGCAGCATTCGGTGCTCCCACTCTGACATGTCAGTGCATCTCTGCCTGCTGTTTGAACCCCTCCGCTATATCATGTTTGAAGTGAGCAGTGAGCTCAGAGGATTGTCACAAAACTTTAACAAATCAGTCGTTTCAAACACGAATTGTCTTATTTTCTCAACGTATTTCATTACAGGCCAACTTGCTCTTCTTCTCTCCTCTCAACAGCACGTTTGAGTTGTCATTGGGAAAGCGCAGGTGTTACAAATAACATTAACCATCGTTCCTTTCTATAACAGTGAGCTGTGCTGTGCACGGGCATGGCTGCAGTGTTCACTGACTTCTAATTAGGAATTTGTGTTGTCCAGTTCATAGAAATACTGAAAGCCGAAAGTGAAAAAAAATATATATATATATTATTTTAAGCACCATCTTCTTTCATGAGGTGTCGTGTGGATCTTGCCCACCTCCGGAGTCGCAATGAAAACAAAGTGAATGTCTATCAGCCTCCTCTGGCCTAGCAAAAACACCATAATTGATCTCTTTCACAGCGGCGCTCATGACGGCTTTGTTCATTTAAATGTCCCACTAAGCAACAGCTCTGAGCCAGACTGCAGCAGGATTCTGGCAATACAGCATCTAAATGGATGACGGCCATTAATAATTACACCTGCGCATTTCCTGTGGTGACTTGTCAGCCATGGGCTTAGCATGCGATTTCCATTTAGCCTTGGAGACTTTCACAGCCAGCTGATGTTACTTTTGGTTTTATTTAATATCTGCCCGACGTTATAGGCTGCACATATCTCTGTAAGTCTAATATTGGCCACACAGCTGACTTTAGGTAAACAAAGTCTGCATTGCTGAGGCAATTCCCTTGAAATTTATGGAGAAATTAATGTTTGCTGAAGTCATCTAAGCCTAAATTGGGGCTTTGCAGCACGCTTATTCCATGGAGGCTGGAGAATTAGCTTCTGTTTGACTGGAGCGATTGAGTCAGCCAGGTGCTCCGTACTGGACTGTAATAAAGCTCAGTGAAGTGCGCAGCTCACGTCTCAAGGGAGTACACTGAAACAGAAAAATATCTGAGATAATAATGTAGTCAGGTGATGTTTGTGGGTAAATATATTGCTGTTTTATAGCAACTGTGGAAAATAATAACAAATATGTTTTATCTTCAGTCCTCCAGCTTACTATAACATAAAGAAAAGGAGAATATCAGGAACAAAACATCCTGTAATTATCAGCTATTATTCTTAGGGCGTCTTACACAATAGCCTGTTAATCATTGCATAATTTCACAGGTTCTGCTTTTACTATTGCTTCTTTCTTCAATTAATCTATTTTTTTCTTTATGTCTCTGGCTGCTGCTCTTTTCTTCATATTTTTCATTTGCCATCCCTCAGTCAACATCTTTCCCAATCTGTGGAAACTGGGAGAGGGGGAGCATGAATGAGTTGCATGTTTGCCCACAGCCGTTTGGAGTAACCTTGCAGAGAGAAGTGCCTCTTGGTCTAACAATCAAAAGCAGGTAAACCCAGAGGAATGTTTCCATGTCAACAGTGTGCTGTAACGTTTTCAATTCACCTATTTTTCGCTATAATCTAGGAGATGGATGGCAGACCTCTGCAATGTATCTGGCAGTCAGTCACAGTAGCTCAGAGACTTTGGGTCCCAAGCCATCACACCAACAGCTCCCTTCTGGTTTGTTCAAACTAGTGTTCCATTCAGGTTTGCTTTCGGCGTTAAGATCTGGCTGTGACCACAAAGTGCACACAATAACATATTTATGTGTGTGTACAAGCATGGCACACATGAGCGATCACAGAGTCTTTTATAGCCACAAACAGTCGATTTTACCAGCACGTACATCACTTAGGGATAATAATATTAACTGCTACTCCCAGTAAACTGTCGACCAGCCCCTCCATGTACAGATGCAATTATCTCATCAGGTCACTAAAATAAAAGAGACTTCACAAATTTATTTGCAACATTGTTTCTAATAAAACCCATAACTCTTAACTTCATTCAGTTTAGTTGTATTAACAATATATCAAAAGAAAACGTATCCTTACCCCCTAAGTAAACAGTTAACTGACCTTATTGTCATATTTTAGTTATATTGGTTTTATAGTTGATAACTTTGCTGAGTAGATTTTTAAAATAATTTCTAAAGGGGAACCCCTAGAAAGAAGAAAAGAAGTCAGTGATTATGAGCTACTAAAGATCCAGTTAAATATGTTATCCATCCATCCATTCAGTTTCAGTGGATTCAGTTTTTCCATTTTATTTAAATCTATGTGAAAGATGATCATAGCTTTTGTGATGTTGCCAACACCACTGATTTGAGAAGTCTAAGTTTGAGCATTGGCAATAAATGAATTGGATTTATATAGCGCTTTTCAAGGCACCCAAAGCGCTTTACAATTCCATTATTCATTCACTCTCGCATTCACACACTGGTAGAGGCAAGCTACGGTTGTAGCCACAGCTGCCCTGGGGCAGACTGACAGAAGCGAGACTGCCATATCGCGCCATCGGCCCCTCTGGCCAAATGTGTGAAACAGAGGGACACTGCATCCTCATACAGTAGCAAGGTGCAAGTCCCAAGGTAGGTATGTACCCTGCTTTACCATTTATTTTGTCCAAAACGGGAGCATAATTTGCAGAGCATAACCATTGTGCTTATTCAGGATTCTCTCCCTGCCAGCTACAGGAAATAAATGCAGCTTTAAGGCACATCTGCATGGGCTTCCCTTTTCAGACCAGGGAACCAGGTCCATTTCTTAAACACTGTCTTTGTTAAATATGCCTCTGTGGTTCTCCTCCCTTTACAAAATGCAAGACTAAAGTTGAAGCAGTAGCCCAAAAGGAAAAGTGAACTACTGTATGTGCTAAACCATTACTGTTTGATAATAAATGCGTAAATTTAGATATCTACCCAGTTACTGCTACTCACTGTGTCACCAAAACTGCATATGTCTCTGGGGAAACTCCAGCTCTTCACACATTTGGACAAAGAGTTGACCAACAATAGGTTTCCACTCAGTTGGTTTGTTACAAATTTTAACAACAAAGGACTGATAGTCAAAGTTAAAATGTGGATCGTCATGTCAAAACAGCATTTCTGGTAACAATATTTCAGATTTGATAAGATTTAAGGTTTACTTCCTGAATCATTAACTTTTATAACTAAAATAAAAATGTGAAAAATAAGTAAAAACTATAATTATTTAAGGACATGGAGGCAATTTCTTAACAACTCTATTTTCACTTAAGTCAACTGCCCAAATTCTTTTGTACCTCAGAAAATGATTGTCTGATTCACAAGCCACTGTGTACTGAGGACAAAGGACTTAAACAGAGCTATTTCCCAAACACATGTGAACCTAACTATATGTAGGCTACATATATAAAAATAGCACAGTGTAAGGCAGAAAGTGGAGCTGGAGCAAACTGTGTGACCACACAAAGCCAGTGAACGGTAACAACGATGGGAGACTTTTTGAAAAAGATTCAGGTTGGATGAAACTGATTTTTCACTGAGTCAGTTGTCGTGGAAGTTGTGTACTGAGGAGACAGCACAGCGAGAACATTGATGCGGTGCAAAGAAGAAAAAAAGGCAGTTGAACTGAACATCAAAGACAACACCTTCCACCCGCCAACATGGTGCAGTGATGCAACAAGGAGCGCTTGTGTGTTCAGCTCCAAACTGGCCTGCCCGTTCCTGCACACAGGCTCCTTTTATGCATAACTTATTGGCCTACTTTTAAAATACCTACAGATCTGAGGTAGACATCAATACACCCCATAAAATACGCCTTAGCCTTGCAGAATGTTTTGCACACGCTGTGCTTCCATTTCTAAAGTTCAGTCAGACAGTTATGGCCACATTTGTTTAAAGTAGCTATATCGCATATATTTACTGCATTTGGCAGGAAGTACCTTTTATTTATTTCCTTCATTTAAAAAGTTTCACTTGTTCATTTTGTGTATGTACTGGACTTCCGAAGACTCTTTATAATGAGGGGTGCTGCTCTACTTTTAAACATCTCTACCACTATTCATTCATCCTTTTATTTCTAAGCAGTTTGTTTTGTTGCTAGAATTATAGGTTTGAGTGTTTGTGTCAATTTCATTTTTTTGTCATTTTGTTTCTTTTTTACAATTTCCCCAATGGGAGCATTAAAGTTTCATCTTATGCCTGCTGAACAAAAACAGATTTATTATTTGTGATACGCTAGCACTTCCCAACCATATTTTAGTTATTGCCTTGGATTAAACAGATTAAAATCTGAACCTCGAGCATAAAGGAGTAGATTGACTATGCTTTTTAAAAAATCTAAGTAGCTGCACAACTACAATGTATTTTTAGACTTTTCAATCTGCCACAAACATCTTTTAACTGCCCACTTTAGACCCCATGAAGCTTCTCTAGTACCTGATGGCAAAAGGTATATAATTATGATGAATGAAAGATTTTTTTTTTTTTGAGGGGGGGGGGGGCAGCAGCATAAATAGCATTACCAGCAGTCAGTGGCATCATCAACGGCACTGAGCATGATGTGCTGCTGCCATCTAGTGCCTAACACTTCACACTATTTTTTTTAAAGGTGAGAACAATAATGACAAATATTTTATAGTAAATCCTGGCAAAAAAAAAAAAAAAAAAACAAGAAACAGAAAAACAACTCAATATCAGATTGCACAGAATCCCATCTACCTGGGAACAGCCTTAAACAAATAGCTTCACTTTGGTAGCTTCAGTCACGAGGCGCTAAGCAATTAGGCACACTACAGGGGACTTATCAAATTTCATTAACTTTGAGCAAGACTATTATCTCAGCATGTTAGCAGTCCTTGGATGAGAGCTGGGGGTATGTTGTTTTACGTGAAGGCACGCTGAATTAAAAATTAATCAGCTGCACTTTACGCCGCTGCCATGATGCACAACTGTGAGGATTAATTGCACTACTTGACTTCTTGCAAAATAGCTCAGCGGATGTCCCATTAAAGGTTATTAACAAAGAAATGTGACCACTCAACCACAAAGCAACCTTAAAATTGAGTTTCCACCTGAAATATTTCACTTCCATGCTCCTGGTTTGTTTTCAAACGACAGGCACAGCCGACCTGTCTAAAAGCTTCCCCACCCCATTATCAAATTATCAAGGCTATTCCATTCCTATTGTGTTTTCTTCCCATCAGTCTTTCCCCACGCACCAGTTTCCATGGATACAAACCATTTCTCTGCAGTTATCTACCTATTACAAGGATGTCTACATTTCACCTAAATGAAAAAAAAAGCTATAAGGCTTGCAACTCAATGTTCATGGTTTACTACACAATTATAATCTAATGACATGAAGTCACTAAATGCTGCTGAGTAGCCATAACCCCAGTTAATATCAATCAAGTTTCAGTTTTACTCATATTTAAAACCTCTTGCTATATAAAACCTGTTTGCTTAACTTTTAATGAACAGCAACTCAAAGTAGGTGACCAACTAAGTTATTTTATTTAAAATGGAAACCTCTAACTGCCTGACCAACATGACTTTGCTGCTGAGCAAAACCAAAGGTCATTAATAGTGTTTGATCGCTCATCTAAAAGTCCTTTTTATCCATTGTGGAAAAAAAATATCAAATTCATGCCAATTAATAACCACGCAAAAATCAATCAAATTGGACAAAAAATTTATTTGCAATGATTAATTATCCCATCATGGCCAGACTTCTGACAACTTGACCCATCCGAGGACGTCAGCACAAGACATCTTAGTCCAGCTGTAAGAACACAAAACAGGTGTTAGTTATTGTAAAGAGACGGGCATATAGCATGCTTGTGAGGAGCAAAAAGCAAAACAGCATGAAACTCATGCAAAATTAAAACAACATTTAATTCATGGGCTTCATCCTCAAATCAGTAAAGCCAGTCCTAATGAAACTTTATACAGTGGGAAATTCAGTTGATGTTCTGTGATGTAAAGTTATGATCAATTTGAGAGGCAACAGAAAAATACAACTTACCTTAACGAAGCCGATGTCTTTAGCGTACTGCCTGAAGCACTGGCGGCACATGTTGATCCCGTATTTACGGATCAAGCCATGTCTGTTAGAGCACACTCGGCTGCAACAACATCAGAGTAGGATCAGTCAACGCATATATACGCTTTTATGTACCAGTTATACAAAACCCTGGCGCCGATTGTCGTAAACTATGAGCCGGTGTGTATTTGGTGTGCTCTTCTGAACACCGGGGCTAACTTTTAACAGTCCTGTAATAATGCTATTCTCAATAACGTTAAACATTTGTTAAATTTCTTCCGATCAAGCGACGGAAGAAATTACACGCCTAACTCATATGCATTAAGGGCTTTCGGTAACTCTAGCCGTTATAAAACCAAATCCGGTCAAAAGACACACAAGGCTGATGCTAATAGGGAAGGAGAGAGTATTTGCCTCCGCCATATTAGCTCAGGTTCAGGGCACATGCGGTGCACGTTTGGTAGCGTTTTTTTTTAAAGATGGGGAGGCCAGAAACACCTTATATCACCTCAACTTGATCACGTTAACCGATAAACAACGCAACAAAGTAGACACTGACCAGGAGCGGGATCCCTGTCCGAATTTTCTGGGGTGACTCCAGTAGAGCTGCTGATGGCCCATCTTGTCTCTTTTCGCTCGAGTGTCGGAAAGGAAGAAGAAGGGCGCGCGTGCGCAAATAGGCTTTCTGGTGCTCTATTTCCGGCGTCGGGTTGTTGTGTACCGCCTCCTAGCGCCTAACTAAATTTAAAATACTAATTTTTTTGTACATCGCCAAAACTAATCAATTTGAATTAATAAATCCCACAGCCCAATGGGTAACCGTGACATCATTTAACCCTCTTACAGCTCTAAGCCCTGCATTTAAATAAAACCATGTTATATTAAACTATTCAGTCTTCATCTCGGAAACAATTGTCTGTTGACCATAAGCACTTAAAACAGCAAAGTGCTGGCTCTTTCTGTTTAGCGTGAGCATCTGGTTGCACACATAATCCTTCAAATTAACTCGTGACATGTACAAATGTACTGCAATAAAAAATCATGCAAACCACAAATGCCTGAAATTGTTCATTGATTACCCACAAAATGCGGTCTAATCTTCATTTAAGATTATAACCAAACGCAATCAGACTAAACAAATAATGTATTTAGCTCCAGTTTCTTAAAAAGCTATTCACAAACAGATACATAGTTATTGTATATTCTAAAAAATAAAAGAAAGAAAGAAAGAAAGAAAGAAAGAAAGAAAGAAAGAAAGAAAGAAATATACAGCAAATACAAACTTTAAATAATTTCATTATATGTAAATCTTCCAAGTAATTTCGTGACATAGGTACAACGTCAGCTTTAAATTAAAATATTGATTGGTACCTGGATTTTGGACTACCTCACCGACCGACCACAGTATGTGAGGACTCAGGGCTGTGTGTCGGACAGGGTCGTCTGCAGTACGGGGGCCCCACAGGGAACGGTTCTGGCTCCGTTCCTCTTCACCATCTACACTGCAGACTTCTCCCACAATTCCACCCAGTGCTTCCTGCAGAAGTTCTCTGATGACTCTGAAATAGTCGGCCTCATCACTGATGGGGACGACAAGGAGTACAGAGGACTGACTCAAGACTTTGTGGACTGGTGCCAGCTGAACTACCTCCAGATCAACGCCAGTAAAACCAAGGAGCTGGTGGTAGACTTCCGCAGGCACAAGCATTCTCCACTGCAACCACTGAACATCCAGGGTATGGACATTGAGGCTGTGGACAGCTACAGGTACCTTGGTGTTCATCTGAACAACAGACTGGACTGGACTCATAACTCAGACGCCCTCTACAGGAAAGGGCAGAGCAGGTTGTACCTGCTGCGGAGACTCAGGTCGTTTGGGGTGGAGGGCCCACTCCTGAAGACCTTCTATGACTCTGTGGTGGCTTCTGCTATCTTTTATGGTGTGGTCTGCTGGGGCGGCAGCATCTCTGCTGGGGACAGGAAGAGACTGAACAGGGTGATCCGAAGGGCCAGCTCTGTTCTAGGATGCCCTCTGGACCCAGTGGAGGTGGTGAGTGACAGGAGAATGGCGGCTAAGCTGTCATCCCTGTTGGACAACGTCTCCCACCCCATGCAGCAGACTGTGACAGCACTGAGCAGCTCCTTCAGTGGGAGACTGCGGCACCCACGGTGTGGGACGGAGAGATTTCGCAGGTCTTTCCTCCCCACTGCTGTCAGACTCCACAACAAAGACTTTAACTGAACAAACACACACATCCATACATATGCAATAACACTAAATGCAATAATCTTTTCTGGCATCGTTGTATTTTTACTCAGTTGTATATAGCATTCGTATTCTATTTTTATCTTATTGTATATTTTTATTCTATTTTATTCTACTGTATATAGTATATTATTTTATTCTATTCTGTACAGCTGTGTACTGTATTTATTCTTATTGTATTCTAATTTTTGCGTCATAACTTTTGCACTGTCCACTTCCTGCTGTGACAAAACAAATTTCCCACGTGTGGGACTAATAAAGGTTATCTTATCTTATCTTATCTTATCTTATCTTATTGAGCTTGCACCTTGCATTTTTGCATGATTCGTTCTTTGAATAATTCAGCCTTTGATTTTATATATTTCAGTTGCATTTTACTCAGAATTATTGTGTCATTTTTATCATGGCAAAGAATCTTTTTTTTTTTTTTTGTATTTTTAATAGTATGTTTCAAATTTGCAGAAGATCCCCTGCTGTTTCATAACATCTTTGGCATCATCTTTTATTCTCAATAAAGGAGACAAACACTGAACTACTGAAGAAGAAGGAAACAAGCAGGTTTATAAGGAAAATGCACTGCATCTTAGTACCAAAACCCCATGTCCTCACTGAGGGAACAATGCATAAATCTGTCAGGAAAATTTACCAAGAGATTATTATGGCAGCTGTCCATGACCTATCTTGGGAGAGGTTAGGTGATGGGACAATAGCTACACAAAGGCCCAAAGTGCACAGGTAATTCTTCAGCAGAATAGCTGGGAAATAAGAAACTGTTTTTTGAATGGCAAAGTCAGGATATGTCTGTCAAGGGAGGCCATCTGTGGAACAGTCTTCCTCAACCCATTAGAGAATGCTCTACACTCAATTTGTTTAAGGCAAAGGTTAAAAACTGGTTATGGACAAATCAAGTGTGTGATCATGTATGAGTTGTATAGTTTTAATGTTTTATTTGGGAACAGAATGGTGTGTATGTGTAAGTTTGGTGATGGAGTTTTTATTATGAATGAATGATGAATTTTTATGAATTATTATGTCTATTTTTTATGCTTAAGGACAACAGATGGAAATTAGCCCTTGGCTATAATCTGGTATGTTTACATTCATGTAATTTTTTTTTACATTTATGTTCATTAACATGCACTGTCCTAAATAAAATAAATAAAATAAATATGTTCACCTTAAACCAATTGAGATGCTGTGGGATGACTCGAAGAGGGATGTTCAATCAAGATCAATTGTGGGAACAGTTTCTAGGGAGGATTGATCCAAAATTCCTCTTCTATGTTGTACACATCCTACATGGAGCTACATGTAGCATCTAATGGAGGTTGGTATTGCTGAAATAGGTTCCACGAGTTAACAAAATTCAACACTTCCCTTTTTTGGGTCTGCACTGTGAGTGATCAGTGAAGAAGAAAAAAACAAAAACAAAAAAGTAGCAATTAAGGCAGTCTGTGTAGATTTGCAACACATTGTATAAATAATCAAGAAATCCCAGTGTTGTGCCAAAAAGTGATTTCTGGTATTTGCCAACAAATAATTGCCAGCATTTAAAATGTCAATGAGTTGTTGGCCTGCAATCCGTCAAACATAGCTATTATTAGTAGTGATTATTAAACTTGGACCCTCTTTCACAGTGCACCTTTTGGTCTCCCTCCCCTCAACCCCAGGAGGTTGTGTCAGATGGCAGCCTCTCCCTGGTCCTACCAGAGGTTTCTTCCTGCTAAAAGGGAGTTTTTCCTTTCCACTGTTGCCAAGTGCTTGCTCATCATCTGACTGCTGGAATTCTCTCTCTATTATTGTAGGGACTTTACAATATAAAGTGCCCTGAGGACACTATTGTTAAGACTTGGTACTAAACACACTGAATTGAATTCAACTGAACTTAATTGTAAATGACATCAAGTCATTTAGAGCTAGAAAGATCATTCTAGTCTGCGACTTAAAAAAACAACAACAACTTTGATATAGCCTTTATTCATCCAGGTTAAAAATGACACTGACATTAAAATTTTTTATAAAGTCTATAAAGTCAAAAATGACTGAATATAATGTAGGTATAATAATGCAAGGTAATAAACAAAGAAACAAAAAACAAGTAATTTCTTTATTTTATATATAACCCCTTCGTAAATCTTGTTTACCACAGACTATTTACCCCCAACAAGCACAGATTTTAGACATCAAAAAAAGCAAATCACACATAAAAACATGGGAAATTACTTTTGGGGGGTCAATCACATTTCAAACAGGCCCAATAACTTTTCCTAGCCACTCAAACCTCATCAGGTCAGTTTAGAGAGCAGAGTATCTGCAGCAGCAGGAGCAGCAGCGGGGATTCAAGATATTTCGGGTATCTCTGGTGCCCCCCGCTGGCCCGTTGCATTGTGGGACAGCGACAGGCAGTGTTTTCACACAGCTAGTCGACAGTTGCGTTTGCCGTGCATTTTGCAGAACGGTATGGAGGAGAATGGGAAGCCACCGTACTGACTCTTCACAGTGAAAGCTCCGCACGGATTCTGCGGTTTTAGGTAAACTACTGTGAGCGTGGTTGTTGTGGTTCGACACGGTGTTGACGGTGGTTCGGTCCGGGCGGGTTACTTGCAAGTTGCTAGCTGACGCCGTTGCTAACTTGCTATTAGCATTTCCGTGATGCTGGCTGTCATAAAAGAGCGAAGCCGAGGCGCCCGCCGTTGTTTTCGGCTGCTTTCTGTGGGTTTTGTGTCAGTCGGCGAAATGCTAAAAACTGTATCTCGTGGTTTTAAAAAAATCGATTGAAGCCGCCGCTGGCTCGGTGTTGTCCAACGGCGGCCAATTTAGGACAGAAAAAAAAACTGATGGGGTTTGTGCTGTAGGCTCCAAGACGAAACTGCACATTTACATGATAGGCGCTTGTACTGCTAGTATAAACCGGTTTAGGTCACGATAAAAGAAATTAAGTGGATTAAAATGGGAAATACTTTAAGCTGTAGACCAAATATTTGAGTTGATTTGGCAGGAGGCGTGTGGAAAGCATTTAGCACGGAAAAGCCGAATGTGGGCATGCAAATTACAATAATTTGAAGAATGTGGGTTAGAGAGCTGTATCGTTTTACTCCTGCATTTAGCTGCTTTCCTTAAAGTACACATCACATATTAATACATTTCTGTGCACATTTACTAATAGCGTTTGGGGCTTACTTTAATGTATATGTCTGTGTGGGGCAGTTACAGGGAATGTGTTTACTTCTGTTATCACAGACTCTAGTAGGTATCAGATACCTTTCTCAGGCAGTGTCGGTGACACACTGCAGTCTGGACTGGATGCTACCATTAAGTAGAGTTTTCAGGCAACCAGAAAACAGAATAAATGGTCAGGTAGTCAGCCTGAGAGACTACTAATTTAATAACGAATAAAGTATGGAGGTTTGCTCAGCAGAAATGAGCGATCAATATTGATAATGCAGTTAAGGAGGAAAATAAATGGAGGGCAAATTAGAAGCATTGAGCTTTAACCAACATTAACGATATAAGCGAAGATGAAGTATGGGGTAAGGGTGAGGATTGGATGAAATCACAATTGTGGCGTTTGTGATACTCTTTGTAGGGGCTGGCTGGCAGCCAGTTGCATGTATATTTCTAATAAAGCTCGGTGATTATCATTTATTGAATGTCTGTGAAACCATAATATATACTTTTACATTGTCATCAGACTAAATGCATTTTATTGGATATGTTAACTGTACTCTGCAGATAAGGGAAGATAAGTAAACTGGAGGTGCTTTCAGGTATTAGCTCAATGCAAAGTACAGTAAATATACAGAAATCTGTATTTGATATGGTCAATGTTCTGCCTGTAAAACAGCAGCAGTTATGTTGACAGTTTTTGGTGGCACTTGGCAGGTAGCTTGTTTTAAGCACTTTGTAAAATCTGCTTCTTTTTCATTTGAATTTTGTCTTCCTTGATTGTAGCCCCTGTCTAATAATCTAATCTGATTAATTCTAACTAAACTGATCTCAAAGCTATATGATAAAAAACTGTCTCTGTACCAAGTACAACATTTTCAAGAAGGATAGACTCTGTTTCATTTAACTTTCTCCTGAGTGATCATTTTACTTGTAATTATAAGAAAAAAAATTCAGCTTGGTTGTTATGCGATGTGTATGTTAAATTTGTCCATTGTGATTATAGAATGAGACGCTCTTAGGGAATAGTTCCTAAACAGGAATTTTTTCCTGGCATCTCCTACCCTGATAACATTATTTTGTGAGTATTGCTTTACATTTGGTTTGGAAGTCAGATGTCAGAGCTGAGAGTGAAATCACTCCATAGTTAGTGGGTTCTGGCAGTAAAGTTGGAAAAACAAGAAAAAAACCAAGATATTTTTGGTTCACAGCCAGGTAAAGCCATTCAAGTATCACTAACAATACAGCACAATGCTTTTCTTTTATGTGCACGTCAAAACTCAGCTGCAGCACTTTAACAGATAGACTGGTCAGTGTTCTGCATGAAGTACCTAAAACTTTCATAGTACTGCACTGTATGTTTGAATAGAAGAAGTTCAAACCGATTGACATGGTAACTTAAACTGCAGGTCTGATTATTAGCCATTTACGGAGATTGATGCTGTTTCCTACAGTTATCACCATATTAGTTTTGCGCATTTGTCGTGTAGGTGGTTCAGTTGTTACCAAGTGACCTACCTTATGTGTGTGGGATGGCAAAAGCTAATGAGTGATGATTACTGCACCGAGTTTGGTCTTGCGTAATTTGCAACAGTATATGCTTAAACATCAATTGATGTCTTTTTCCATGTTCCAGCATGGCAATGTGCTTTATATACTGTGGAAACAAATTTCTGTCAAGATTTTCGTAACATTGCCTTACCCCCACCTGTCACAATGCACTTAATTTTATTTTCTGGTTTATTTTTCATTCAGGTGGTGCACGCACACTGCCACTCTGCTGCCTCTCAAAAACCGCCATGCCTTATGGAATATTCATTCAGCACCAGTGACATTCCAGTGGGATCCATGTTTACAACAACAGTTAATTTTGCCAACACTTAGCCTGATAGCACTTTCTTTTTAAATCGCTCCTGTTCTCAGTGCAAAGCGTAAGCCCCCCCATACAGCTGCATCTTGAGTCCCAATTATCAACTTCTCTCCCTTTACAAGAGGATAACCCTCTATCATGAGATTCCGAATCTACAAGAGGAAGGTGGTGTTACTGACTCTGGTGGTTGTCATATGTGGCCTGGCTTTCTGGAGCAGTGGAAGGCAGAAGAAGAACGACAGTGGATCGTTACCCAGGGAAGTGGAGGCGGTGCGGAGGAGCAACATTATCAGCAGCAGCAGCAGTAATAGCGTCAACAGTCATAACCAGGAACAAGCAACGCCAGCGGTCAGTCGGGCACCTGTCCCAGCACCTGTTATACAAGCAAATGACACACACCAAGAAAAAGAAAAGGACAAACCCAAAATATCCAAGCCAGATGTGGATAATACCACTTTAGTCTACCGTGGCATTGTCTTCCAGCTAAACTTTGATCAGACGATAAGAAATGAAGAGAAATTTAAGACGACTCGAAAGAAGGACGATTTGGTTGTAGTAGTTCAGGTCCATAACCGACCAGACTATCTAAAGCTATTGGTAGACAGTTTACGAAAGGCCAGAGGTGTGGATAGCATACTGCTGATATTCAGCCATGACTACTGGTCCCCTGAGATTAACAAAGTGGTTGCCTCTGTTGACTTCTGCCAAGTCCTCCAGATTTTCTTCCCCTTCAGCATCCAGCTGTACCCACAGGAGTTCCCTGGAAATGACCCCAGGGACTGCCCCAGAGACATCCCCAAAAAAGACGCCTTAAAACTGGGTTGCATTAACGCAGAGTACCCTGACTCGTTTGGACACTACCGGGAGGCCAAGTTTTCCCAGACCAAGCACCACTGGTGGTGGAAGCTTCACTTTGTATGGGACAGAGTTCGAGTTCTCAAAGACCATAAGGGTCTCGTTCTCCTGATCGAAGAGGACCACTACTTGTCTCCGGACTTTATCCATCTCTTAAAGCAAATGACTGCTCTGAAAAGGGAGCAGTGCACAGACTGCGATATCCTCTCACTGGGGAGCTACAGCCACATCGGCTACTCCAGCAAAGCAAATAAAGTGGAGGTGAAAGCCTGGAAGTCCACCGAGCACAACATGGGGATGGCTCTGAGTAGAGAGACGTACCAGAAACTCATCCAATGCACCGACACCTTTTGCACTTATGATGACTACAACTGGGATTGGTCTTTACAACACTTGACTGTGTCATGCCTGCCCTCCTACTGGAAGGTCATGGTGAGCGAGGCACCACGGATTTTCCATGCCGGAGACTGCGGCATGCACCACAAGAAGGCTTCTTGCATGCCCATTAACCAGAAAACCAAGATAGAAAACATCCTACAGAGCAGTGGGAACCAGCTGTTCCCAAAAAACCTCCTGATCACAAAGAGATTGCCAGCCAACGGGGCAGGAGGAGTGGCCCCACATGTGAAAAATGGGGGCTGGGGAGACATCAGGGATCATGAACTCTGCAAGAGCTATGTTCGATTACAGTGACCTTAATTGCTACTATTATATATTATTGTCTCTTTTGCATCCTATATAAAGAAAAAGTAAATCTTTATGGACTATTCTTAATATTGCCTGTTTTATTGGCTTGTTCCAAATAAAGACGAATGTTGGATTTTTGGCTTCTTTAACACAAATATGTCTTTACATTGAATTATTTAAGTAATTCCTAACAAGTCTGCAATGTTTTGTATCATTGATATACTAAACAATATATATTGCTGTGTTTTCTATAAGAAGATTTTAAGATTATTATATGCATCATTTGATATTCAAAGTCTAAAAACATACTGATGGGAAACAAATTAAAGGTAATGTCAACATAACTTAAGCCACTGGTTTCCACTGACCTGTTGCTATTGTTCAGTCTGCACACATACACTGGAAAAAAGGTCAGAACATTGCCTAAAGGTTGCCGGGAGTTTCTTATGACAGAAAGAACCACAAATTTTTCCTACGCAGCTTATCGGTCCGTTTTAAAAATGCACCAAAGCGAAACTAGGACCAGCACTACCCTGTGCTCCTTTTCCACGGATCAATGGCCAGTTTCTAACTCATAAACGTCTGTTGCTAGTGCCAAAAACTGGTGTCAGTGGGTATGGAAGGAGCTATCACAAGAAATATACCAGTGATTGGACTGAAAGGCAGCCCACGGATTCTATCCGCCCTAATTTTCCATACAAGGAAATGATCCCAACATCTTATAGTACACACTAAGAAATGATAAGTTCAAACCTATGAAAATCTGGCCTACAAAAGGCGCCAAGGCAGAACTGGGTCCAAATTAACAGTAGCTTAAAAATGTCTGAAATCTGGCTTAGGAATTTGAGTTGAAGCCTGGTGACTGCCCACCGTTATCTCTCCGGTCAAAAATTTTTTGTCAAGCCCTAAATACTCTGAAGAAACCCTAACTTCTCACATCCTGTGCTTTTGACCACTCAATTTCTGCTCATCAGGGTGGAAATGTTTGTGGAATAAAGGTGACTGCTCAGAACAACGTTTTATTGATGAGTAGGGATCTCTTCCTCTTAAGTTGACCAGTGACCCTTGCAGCATAACTGAGCTACAGCATCCCCTCACTATAGCACTTACACATTCAGGTGTTCCCGTAATTTGTCACCCATCTGTATCTCAGTAGGTGGTAAATTGGGAAGAGCAGGCAAGTGCTCACTGGTGCAGTCACGAGTTTGGCGAAACTATGGACTCGGAGGTCCCGCTGTGCTCACATAATTAGTTTGAAGGTATTTATATCTCACAAATTTGCTGAGATCAAAGTAGATCCGTTGAGACACCTCATTCTATTTAAATAATTTCCATTTAGCTTCAACAGGTTATTAGAGAACACCAGAAGACTTGATATTAAAGTGACTGCAGCAGTTCGGAATTCAATTCCATCAGTGCTTTCAGTAACGGGGGCGCGCAGAGCTACAGTTTTCATCGTGTTATATCTGACAGAAGTGATGGTGATGCACTGCAGCTAAATAAAACTGCAGGCCATTGTTTTGTTGCAATGCATCACTGCCCCTACCCAATGTAGTATAACGTTGTGCTACTGTATCTGCAGAGATTCTCACAGAGAAATAAACGCGATGCACCTGGAGAGCTCCCAAGGCTCTGACACTACTTTCTGTTTTCTGTTGTTCCTATTGAAGATGCATTTACATTTTAAGTGCTTAGGCCACAGCTCAGTATTGATAGTTTCCGCTGACGCCCGAGCTCACTGGCTTCTCTGGCTGCATTGATCCCCTACTCCCTTTCCATCACTCCATCCCTCAACCATCCTCCTGGCAGTGTTCAACAATCAGTTCTGCATACTTTTCAAAATCTGGAATAAGTTATCAGTGACTGAACTCTTCAAACAGTTCACATTTAAGGCCTCCTCTGGTAGACTCTGCCGGTGGCCTTTCAGTGACACAAGTCTCAGCATAAAGCACCACATGAATTAAAGATGAAATACTTTAATGTATGTAGAGGAAGTTGTTTCCTTAGTGTGATTTTTTTTCTATTTAGATTGACACAAAGCCTCTCAAATGTTCCTCTTCGGTACAAAAACAAAGCAATGCAATCTCTGCAGGGTAAGCAGTTCCTGTTAATTTCTTATTAGTAAACTTCAATTCATAATGCAGTGTGAAGACATGCAGTCATACTGCTGCTGCTTCTCTGAGGTCATGCAACTGGCAAATTGTGCAGCTGTTCCCATGGTGCATACTCAGAAATTGGGCCTGTACCACAAGGGAAGCATGGCTTAGAATAGAACTGAGAATAGAAGAAGTGGCACATTGTTCTTGATACGTGGTGACTAATGGTTAGCTGACATTGGAGCGTTAGAAACTGTTATGTGTTGGATTTAAGGTCTGTACAGCCCAAGACCATTATCCATACCTCTCCCCCTCCTAAAAATTCCCGATACAGAGTTATCTAAATTGCAGTTGAAAAGGCGCAGAGGAAAAAACTGCCTATCCACTCTAGAATCCAGGCCAATTGTCAATACAGCCATCCTAATGAAGCAACTTTGTATTCCATGTTGCATTTAATTTGTCACCCTCTTATCCCGACTTTGTAATATAACTCATTCTTTAATGTCTAAACTAACCACAGGTCTTAGCAGCGGGTTAAATAAACATCCCTGCAGAGCTTGAAAATGAAACTAGATTAATGTGATCCTTTCCCCAACTTGACTAGACGTGTACGTTCAAATCTATCACTGACATAAAGGCATGAATTAATTTTTTTCCCCTCCCTCCCTTCTCACAGTATCTTAAGATGTCAAGTTTCTGCATCACATGAAATGTTGCTCAGTCTGGGCTTCTAGCCCCCGAGAGGCAATATTAATCATTCATAGACGTTGCACACATTGAAGGTAAACAAAACTCTGGGTCAATATATGGAGACATGCAGACGAGGGAATTGCATCAGTGTGAAAAGATGGTCAAAGAGGGATTGTGCAGTGGGATTCGTTTTCAAGCTATTGAATACCTATCAAAGAGGGCCCATTTCCCTGAAGGTGTAAGATAAATGCAGCTCTTTTCAAGCCTGTGCTCGACGCTACTGTAGTTTGATTGCCATTCAAAGGTGATAGGGTTTGTAAACAGCACAGAAAGCACAATAATAGCACATATATTACAATCAGTGGGGTTTTTGTTTTTTAAATGTAAATATCTCACTAATTCTGATTGACACTTGCTCAAGATTGATGTTGCCAGCCCAGAAGAGATCAGTAATGCAGTCAGAGCTGTTTTAGTGACAGCCTGACAGGATGATTGTGCCAGTCTATCCTGCTGATCACACCTTTTTTCCCCTCACATAACAGCGATGCCACAGGCTGCCGGTCTAATGGCTATGAGTGCTTGTGTTTCTCCTAAAAGTAGCTCATAAATTATGGAGAAGCAGTTTTATTCTGCTCTTTGAATATAAAATATATATGAAGTGGAAGCAATACATTTGTGATGGGAGACCAAGGGAGAGACAACAGGATATAGGCTACATATCACATAGACAGCAATTTCCCCGTTTGATCAAGTGATTGTTATTGAAAAAACATTCCAAAAGCTCTCATTTGCCTGAACAAGACTGCCACCTGCTGGTTAGCTGCAATACTAATACTTCAGTGGTCAGGGAGGTAATTCTCAAAATGAAGTAAAAGGAAATTTTAGAAATCTCCTATATAAGGTGTGTCAAACTTAAGGCCCGGGGGCCAGAATTCACACGGTAAATTCGGTCCACTGGATGGTTTTGGAAAATGTGAAGGAGGGCATCAATTTTTGACTTTTAACTGTGTTTTCGTAAGTTTCACAGATTCTTCTGCTAATAAAAACCTCCCCCATGGCTGTTCATTCGTTCATGCTACACCAGAGTAATTCATTAACATTTAAATAACAGAAATCTTCCTATTTTCTCACAAATTATTTCAGAAATGTCTCTTTATTTGGTTTTGTTTTTTAGAATTGGTCCACAAAAAGGGACATTTGCAGTGAATAAACAAAAGCTTTGTTTTGCAATGACAGGACAGTCTGTGTGATGAGCAACCAGAAGTTTTCCTGCTATCTTACACATTTATTTCTCACTATTTAAGCCAGATTTCATTCATTTACCGCAGCAGGATTTCTTTGTTGTGTTGAAAAACTGAGATGTTGTTACAATTGCAAAGCTTATAAGATATCTCTGCAATTAAATCGAAAGAAAAGGGAATTTTACTCATCCAGGTTGCTTTAGATCAAAGTGGCTCACAATGTCAAATGAGTTTGCCCTAGAACCCTGCCCTGGAACCAAGCCATCATGGGAAATTATTAGTTGTGCTAGTCCTTCATTATGAAGTGAAAAAATGTAATACTTCTTTCGCTATGCGATAAAAGTAAAGGTTAACAATGTAAGAAATTCACATTGTATTGAGCCTGACCGCTTAACCAGGCAGAAGAAAGCATGGAGGTTGCATGTCCAACTAATAAGTGTTGCATGAACGCGTAGTTTCATGTGTAAATAAACAGTGAACACAAACAGAACAGGTAGTCTGTCAAAGCTGTTTTAATAGGCGTCACATGGAGGAAAAGGCTCCCACTGTTAAAATCCTTAGTTCTGTGTGGGTGCCTGAAAAAGCACCCCTCACCTCAAGCACCTAACCCCCCCCCAACACCACCAGTGCTGACGCATGTCAGCTGGTAATTCAACACAGTGTCAAGTTTGTTCACAAGTTCAGCATCAGTTACTGGCAATATAACAGAAGTCACAGATTTCAGTCCTGTGTGCAGAACAAGGTTGTCAGTCTTATTTGTTAAAGTGAGTTTCACAAGTATTATGACGGATGGGACTGCTGCCTATGGGTGAGGAGAACTATGCCAGCGTTGGTCTTCCTGTGGTTTACCTGAGCTCGAGTGATGGCTGAATTATAGACCACTGCCTCTGCGCCTACCTGTCTACGTAGTAAAAGGAATCTGCAGCGACAGGCTAGCTAGCATTCAGCACTACCTGTTAGACAAAAGGATAGACATTTCCTATACCAAACGTTTCATTAATAAAAATACACCTGAAATTTCTCTATGTACAACAGAAAAGAAACATTTTCACCTGCATATTCAAGATTTGTTTTAATATTAGGTATAGATTTTCTGTATTAGAAATATCACTATTTTCTGAAATGAGGATTTTCAATTAATGTAATATGATCATTTCACTCATAAATCACTGATGTACAATATTTACATATATTACAGAGCCCATTTCATCCGAAACAATATTAAAATAAATGCTCAATAGATACAAAGTTTGTTTTTTTAAATTCTATTTATATAACAACCTTGTCAAGGAGTCCTTACACACTCCAAAATGTAAAGCCATACTCCTCTAACTATTAAGTGCAAACAATTTTTTTTTATATAAAAAACTATGATTGCAGCATCCAGCGTTGAGACAGAACGATAACAAGCCGTTTCCCCAAGTGCTTTCAAAGCGTTTTGAAAAACTTGTTCCACCCTCATGAGTTCAAAATATACAAGGGAAGAAAAAGAATGAAAGAAAAACAAAACTGTGCAAATAAACTCCTGAGTTTGACAACTCGGACTTAAAAACGTTTCAAAAGGAAGTAAAAGGCAGTCTCTCTTGGGCAGGTGTTTGACAACCGTGACTGCACAAGGAATCACCCAGGAGGTGAAAAATAAGAGACTTCGCTTTGGGGATATGCTGCTGTCGCTCCAAAACAGTTCCTCATCTTATTCCCTTTATCTGTGAATATATTACATTTATTTTATCTCTTTCTTTTTTTTTTCTTTTTTTTTTTAAAAAAGGGATTTAATTAAACCCACACAAAAAGGTCAGGTTGAGGCATCATCACAAATGCTTACACCGTATCTAGTCTTTGAAGATTTACAGGCACAAGAGATTGGGGGATTAGTTTGTTATTGTTAGACTAGACACGTTCTGATATGAGCATAGATGCAATAATGAAGCCAGTCAAACCTTCCCATAAGCCTCCTGGATGATTTAAAACTTGCCATCTAACTTCCAATAGCACCCTTTAAACCCACTCCACCTCCCCCACACAGGCGCACGCGCACACACACACACACAAAACAAAGGGGGTCAAGTTTCTAACTCTGGCCTTGGCCAAAATTCTTAACATGAACAGTAACACAAAGAGAGCATCTGGGTGCTTGTAGTGATGAGAATGAAAGGAAACACTCGAGGTCATGTGATGTGTGACTGTGTGTGAAGAAGCGCTGCAGGGCCTCGGTCGTGGTCGTCCCCACGTCTCTGTTGCATGGAGCTGTTATTAGCAGCACCAGCATCGACTATACTACTGTTCCACTGGGGGAATTGGCTGGGTTGTTTTGAGATGATAGCAATCCCTGTGGAGAGACAGATAACACACATTGATAATAAAGGTTTTTACTCAAATGTAACACGAGAGGTAGAACAGTGAGGCCGTGAGGTTTGCTCTCTCTTTCTTTTTTTTTAAACAAACTGTCCTATTTATAATCAAAAATGATGCAGGTTATATATATATATATATATATATATATATATATATATATATATATATATATATATATATATATATATATATATATATATATATATATATATAGCGATAGATAGATAGATATAGATATATATGAGGTGTGAACTCAAACCCAAACGCTCCTGAATGCAAGAATTACTCAAAAACAAAACAACAACAACAAAACATAACTTTAAAGTGTCACAAGAGAGTATTCTCATGAGGCCCGTCACTCACCACTTTCCCAGGCCTAGCCCAGGTGCAAACGAAACCCTCCTGACAGGCTGTTACCAGACAGTCCTCCAGGAAGATTAACACAGTGAGTCTTTCGTGAGCTATCTTTTTGCACACCAGCGGTTCCAGGAGCGGCACCTCCTCCATGCGTGGGCACAGAGTAGTGCCTAAAGTCTTAGCAGCGTCAGCTTTCGCCATCTTTGACGAGCTGAGCTGGTTTAGCTTGTCGCTGCTCTTGCTGCTGATGTGACCCATGCTGTGGTTTCTCTTGTGGTCCTTCTCGTGGCGCTCCTTCCGCGAGTCGTGTAACGACAGTGTTGCAAACTTGCTGACGCTGGTGGCGATGAAAGCGCTGTCAATGATGCTGTTGGCCTTGGTTGTGGCGGTGGTGCTGCTGCTGCTGTTGCTGCTGCCTGTGTTACTGTTGGGGGTGCTGCCCCCCGCTGGATTTGAGGAGTGAGGCAAGCTATTGGACCGAGGCAAGGTGCCGGGGAGGGAGTTAGTTGGGTTGCCGCTAGTGCTACTATTGCTCAAATTGTCTTTACTGTTGGTGCCACCGGAACTGGTGGTCGTGGACAGAGTAGAAGGAGGTTGTCCTGTTGCTGGAGGGCTTGTGGCACTCATAACATTAGTGTGTGTTCGAGTGCGGGACAAAGGGAGGTGAGGGAAGAGAATGTCCTCTGTGAGATCCCACAGGCACAGCTGGGTGTCCTGTCCCACTGAGCCAAATCTGTAGGTCACACTAACCGGTCTACTGTCCGTAGAGTTTCTCTTAGAAAGCCGAGAATGAGAACTGTTTGCTCTGTCTCTGCCTGCACTGAAGTGATTCTGCTCGTGAAAGTCCTCGTCGCTGCCACTAAACTCCGCAGGCAAGTCGCCATCCTCAACACTGGTGGTACAGTGGTCAAACGCCACCACGCTCACCCATGACTTGTGGCCATGCCCTCGTGCAATGACTCTACAGTCCAAAAATGACCAAACCGTCACCAGGTCGTCCTCCCCTCCTGCCACAATATACCGTCCATCGGGGCTCCAGCACACGCACAGTAAGCCACCGAAGTAGCTCTTCATAGTTCCGTGTAGCTCTGCGGCATCAAAGCCAAAAACCCGCAGGAAGCCATCCTGGCTCGCACAAGCTAGAAACTTTCCATCTGGGGAGAAAGCAAACTCATTGAGCGCCCCTTCGCCCACTGTCCACCGCAGTAAAGGGTTACGAGCCGATTTGCTCTTGCAGGTATGCACAGCATAATTTTCACCCTGCTTAAGGAGCTGGTAGTGAGGTGCTGTGGTGCCACAGGTGTTTTCCACATTGTACAAGTACATGCTGCCACTGGAGTGAGCCACAAGAAACAGGCTCTCTGAACCAGGAACCCATCGCACACATGTTACTCTCGACTTGTCGATAAGTCTCTGGAAAGAGAAGAATAGAAAAAAGGAAAAACAAAGCAAAAAACAAGGAGACAGGTCAGCTAGTGGACTAGATCAAACATAAACACAATTTCTTTAAGGATTAATAAAGTATTCTGATTCTGATAAACATATTATTGGGAGCCTGTACAAGGAAAGTTCATCATATCCATGACACCTTTTTTCTATTTGTCACCACTTACCCCAAAATCAGCAGTCAAGCTAAGGGGTCACACAAAGGTGATTAACAACATGCTAAGTCAGGTTTCTCGATCTAGCTATGAGGATGTTCATATGAAAGAATATGACCAATCAGAAATGGGGTAAGACTAAGGGAAGCAGAGTGATATACACTATGGTATTATAAAAATAGATTTTAAAGACATAATAGAGGCTTAAAAATTAAACTAACACGTGCATGAACACACACTCGCACACACATGCGCATCAGGGCTAAAGCTATTACACCAGAGAGTTTGTGTGTTTGAGACAAAAGTACAATAAAAAAAAAAAAAAGAGTCATCTAAATATGTCTATGTAGTTATCTCAGTCAGAGAATGTCCAGGTCATGGGAGTCTGGACTGCTTGAGAAGAAGGCAACTGGTATCTTTTGTGGTTTGTGAAAATGAGCCACCATATAATTCAAATATGAAGGTTGCTACAGACTAAATATGCGCCATAGCTTCCCCAGTGTAACCAATTTTTGCATAGAGGAAGTGGAAAGTAACACTGTCTGATCGCCTTCAGAGATCAGATGGGCAGATGACACCTGTGTCACAATAGAAAACCTATAAAGCAGAAGCCTGCATAATGACTGAAACCAGCCCACTGAAGGAACAATGGGCTGGGAGGTCGTTTCAGTCATTATGCAAATGTACTGTTTATAAGATTGGGGAAACCTGCAGTCAGCTGAGACTGAAGAAGCTACTTTAATCAGTGATGAAGCGTTTCTCCCACTGAAAACGCTACGTCCAGATGAACAGAATCAACTTTTGGAGACACCTTATTAATATGAGAATAAATGCACCAGAACAAACCTCAGACATCCACCAGGGATAGAGAACAACAAAGGGAAATACACTGTTGTCCAGTATGTGGCAAGTTTTTTTAGATAAGTTCCAAAAAATGTTCTCCAACCATTAACATCCTAGTACACGTTTCACCATGGAAAACCCTCAAGACAAAAACTGGCACATTCCAAGGCTAAAATACTCTAACATAAGCTAAACAACACAGTGTAATTCAGTAAGCAGTGTTCAGATTTTTACATGGGAGGAACCAAACACTCACTCCACAAATGCATTACACAACATAACAGAGCCACCTCAACAGGAAAAGGACAGGACAACACCAAATACCTCATATTATGATAAAGTGAGGCAAAGACTCATAGAGGATTCCCACCTTGGCCCTGATTACAATAATGACCAAAGCCTTGTTTCACACCTTGGCTCATGTGACAACTCACATAATTAACAATGGCTCACAAGACCTCAGGACAACCCCCACTAGGGATTAAGTCATTGAGATTCTCCATGAGTTGTTTTAGAATTTTACGAAACCTCTTCGATGAGAGGGGAAACTCTTCATAAACCAAAAATAAAGTTCCTTTGTTTCGAAGCATTCATGATGCTGCTTGATTATGTGTGAGCTTCATCTTCTTTGGCCAGCTAGACTGAAAAAGCAATATTAATAAAGTTTAGTCTATTCAAAGTACAATAAAAGTTTTAAAATGACTTACAGATAGCTTGGACAAAAGGAAGAATTTATATTTATTACTAATGCTCACCAGAGAAAAACAAAGATTTTAGATTTTCTTTTTTCTTTTTTTTTTTAACAACCTTTAACTATCTACACACTTGGATCACAAGGATCATCCAGGAATGGTGATGCTTCATTCCAGAAAACTGAACATACCTGTTTATCTCTTACGTCAAACATAACCTGTAGAGCAGATTAGGTCTACGGTACAAATTATGTTGGCGATGTACCCTGGTAAGTAGTGGACCACATTTGGAACACTGAAAATCCAGGGTTAAACCCGAAGTTACATTACTAAGCCTCAAATCCTTCTTCATAGTACAAGGCTCAAGAGAGGCAAGTTGTCTTCAAAACAATGATAACTGCTACCCACCTCCTCATTGAAGAGTTTGCTGGTTTCCTTCTTTATTGGGTCTATGAGCTGCACCTGGCCAGCTGAGAAGCCCACCAGCAGAGAGACACTCTCTGCTGTAGCTGTGAGGGGGTTGAAGTCATGGCACGTAGGCTGCGTTCCTTTGTATATCCTCTTGTCTATGGGCTTACTAAGATCAGCAGCCTGCAATTACAAACACATTGACATGACTAAAAATAAATTAAAGAAACTGTGATATGTTGTTACATGTAGAAAGTCATTATTCCGAAATAGAAAGAAAGAGCAACAAAGCCTGACTAATGCAAATCTAACATTTGTGATAGCTTCATGTCTATCGCTTTCTTCAGGTCTATTTTGGGGCATAAAACAAGTCAGAGAGAAAGGTTAGGAGTTGCAACGCTTCTAAAGGTATCAGTGTTGTCAAAAAGGCAGCTCAAAATAAAATGAGCTAAAATAAGCATCTATGGCTGCCTGACAATACAAGTGCTACGATGATGCTGTGGCTAGACTGTCATAAATCATTTATACAAGGATGCTTCATATTCCACCTGGGTTAGACACAGAAGACATATTACCAGGGATGTTCAGCTGCTAATATTAAGTTTAAAGAGAAATAAATACCTCAAACAAAACTTGCTTGATCCCAACTGTTTGCAGTGGATCTGTCTAATCCTTGAACAATAAACTTTATGTACAACAACTCACTGTGACTTATCATCCTGACATACCCTGGTTAGGGTTTCAGGTGACAAATGTTTTACTCACTTTTGTCAACAGACAAAATGGTGATTTTGATCTATCTGTCACTAATCTGAAACTGTGCAAAATGTGTTGCTGTGCTTCAATTTCTTTTACCCACTGTCCTGTATATGGCTGAAAAACTTTGAGATGTTAAGTGGCAATCCCATTGATTGTAAGATTAGTGGTTTGACCATTAGCTCCTTCTTCATGCACATCACTGGGTCTTTGAACAAGACATTTAACCCCAAAATAATTGAGATAGTCAGGCCTTCACCTTGTAATGTGTGTGTTATCCATCTATGTTAGCTATCTTTGTGAGGACCGAAATCTGCATTCTACTATACTTGTGAGAACCAACAGTCACTTGTAAGGACACACACACTGGTCCTCACAAGTTTGAAGGCCTTTTTGAGGCTCAAAATGTGGTTTTAGTGTCAGGGTTACAATTAGGCTATGGTTAGGTTTAGGGTAAGGGTTAGAGTTAGGCATCATTTTTAATGGTTGGGGTTAGGATAAAGGGCTAGGGAAACCATTATGTCAATGAAGGTCCTCACTAAGATAGCTGAACGGGGTTTTGTGTGTGTGTGTGTGTGTGTGTGTGTGTGTGTGTGTGTGTGTGTGTGTGTGTGTGTGTGTGTGTGTGTGTGTGGCTGCACTAGTTCAGTCCGTGCTCTGGGATTCCAAAACTTGATGAGGAAGTTTTGAGAATTGCTGATGTTAAAAACCACCCGAGACGTCCCTACATCAGGAAAATGAACCTGAATACAAATGCTGTCCCTAAAGCTAATGCAGCATTTACTCTGGTTCAATTTTGTTGTATCAACAGGTTAACATTGCTGTTTACTGGCAAACAGTTATAATGGCTAATATTTACTCCCTGCAGTTTTGATTAAGTAGCAAAAGTATCAGCATTTTTATCACTATTCGAAAATTTTCTCTAGGATCTCTTTTCCATAGACAGCAGTGTTGTTAAATGTTTTGACATTGCAGTTTTACGGTTGCTCAGTCAATTTGAAGATTTTTTTAATCATAAGGAAACGTCAAACACTAGCCTCAGGGTTAAAAAAAATGTAAAATCGAACCACACAATTCTGTAGCTTAACTTGCTGTCAAATAACAGACTTCATAACTTTTCAAACCTAAAGGTTGCCCTTTGCAGGGTAGTACACCATATTAACTTAGAATTATCCAAAATAAGTGTTCCTCTTTGCACTTTACTTTTGTTAAAGACGACAGAAGAACAGCTCTAACATTAACGTCAATATGCAATGTTAGAGTTTTCGTGGAAAACCAAAACACGAACACAAGTGTGAGTCCTTATTAGGATGCTAGGCCGCTACACCCAGCTTACGGGTCAAGCACATGACCAGCATGATCACCGCTGTCACAGTCACCATCTCTGCTTAAACGTGTCTTGCTGCAATGACATCACCACTGCACGCAACCTAAACAGTGGATCACATTGCATCACAACCCAGTCCTGACAGTAGCGTGCACACATCATTACACCATGAAAAACAACACTGTTCACTTCCATGCCCACAGCTTACAAAGTCTAAAGCTTACATGCAGTCAGTGGCTTCTTTAACAGGAACAACAAAGTTGTTTCCTATCTGTATTGCCACCGACAGTGTAGAGGTGCACTTTCCACGTAAAGAAACGAGGATAAACAAACACCACATGACATGACAGAACAGGAGAAGCCTTTTCTCGTATAGCACAGTTCACTGGGTAATTTCATGTCACAGCTTTTCGCCGAATTAACTAGTGAACCTTGGAGGGCGCACAAATCTAATCGAAGCAACAACAACAACAAAAACAACTGTGGCGATGTTAGCTAAGAATGCTAATCAGTCTCTAACTTAGCTCGGTTTGCTACATGGCCTTCTCTTGATAATCTGCGCACTTAAATAACAGAAGCCGAGAGAGCTGACAGCTGGTTTGCAACGCATTTAAATATGTCAAATTAACGGACTGCTCCCGAACAGCGGTTACTTTGCCTCCTCGCTCAGTACTGTTTACCTTTCTCACGCCTTTGTAGATATAAAAGTAGAGTTCCCGGCCCACATTGAAACAGATCCTGTCGCCGTTGCCGGACTGGTCGTTTACATTGACGAAGGAGACCTTGACGGGATTGGAGCCCTGCGAGTTGAAAGGCACCCTGTTCGGGCGGCTGTATTCAGAGTGCGTGAGGAGTTTGTAGACACCTTCTCGTGTGGTGAACTGAGTTTTAATTTCGTTCATCTCCTTCCCTCCTCCCTCCGCCGCCATCTTGGAAATCGCCGTTCATCCTTGTCCTGGCCCCGGATGTCAGCGAGAGCGCATGCGTTGAACCGTTGCGGTCGCAGCCATGCGTACAGTGAATTATAGAGTCCAGCAGAAAAACAGAAGTGTATGCGCGTGTAAAACGCGATTAATTTAAACAATAAACACATCGACTTAAAATAACTCGCTGTTATTTAATATTTTTTATTGCTAAAATCAATGTTTTTTTTACAACTTTTATGGACCACCAAAGCAATAAATAAATTATATTTATTTTGAATGAATACAAATAAAAATTCTATGTAATAATAAGAAAACCTATGGTGAAAAAGCTTTCAATTGAGTATAAACAGAGTAAACAAAAATAAATATTATTAGTAAATAAAAACAAAGGGGGAAAATCTCTCTGTGCAATAAAATCTTCCATAGTCAAGGCAAAGACAGAAAGTTCTGAAACAGAAAACCAAGACTGAAACTCATGGTCACTTCTGTAATCAAAGCACCAAAGTAAGAACCATCCCAGGATGTAAAAACTACCTTCTGGCACTAAGTTCCAGAAACATTGCTATTATTCTCATTCTTCCATTTCATTAAAAAAAGGACTGACTCACTGTCTTACTCAAACAGAATAGTGGAACACCGAGAAATTTGGCTTCTCTCTTTCATCAGTTTACACTGAGGTACATGAGTATTCAGCTTCTAGTAACGTCTGCTACCAGCTGGAAACATTTAGATTATGTAACTGATCCCTAGAAAGTGCGATACACTGCCCTCCTCTGGTAAGTAAAGCCATTACCGCTCAGATCGGACCAGAGTATTCTAGTCGTCTGTCTTACACAAGTCTGACTTTAATTATTTTTTACATGTAAGTGCAGCCTATTCCAAGTGTTATGGGATGAATGGGTTTTTGCAACCTCTTGCTAAACCATCACAAGCTCTCATCAACACACTGTGTCTTTGCATACACATATTAATGTGTTATAGGGAAGCTTATGATTTCTGCGAGAATTTAAGTTTGGCCAATGGCCACAGAGCATAGTCAAAATTCAGTTTGCTTCACTATAAGTCTCTCTCTATCACCAAATACTTTGGATGGAATATTCTGTTTGCAATCCACAAATGAAAATCAGGAAATTAAATGGAAAGTTCTAGACATTCCTAGTAAGTTGGTCTGCAATATGCATTATGCAAATAAAGAAAAGGTAATCTAAACTCTGACAATATGCATATATAGATGTGTAAATAAGGCAGCATATGGGTTTCCCTCCAGAATTTCTGTTTGGTGAATGTATTAATCAATAAATTTATTAATAGCCCAGAACAAATTCAGAAGTGTATGAAGGTATGAGCTAAACCAGGCCCAGCCCAGTAAAGACACCACTCTGATTGTGAAATGTGAATGAGTACACAGATTTTGAACTTTTGACTGTATTTTCATTAGTTTTTACAACTTTTCCTATTGATAAAAATCTCCCCCATAGCCATTCATATTATACGAAAGTAGTTAAGTAATAGATAAACAATTAAATTGCAGAAAAGTTCCTGTTTCTGTGATATACTATATAAATTTGTTTTGGGTTTTTTTTTTGTTTTTTTTTGTTTTTTCTTTTATTAGTTTTCTTTTCTTTTCTTTTCTTTTCTTTTACAAGAAGTCCATTTTAAATGTGTTTGTGATGTGGAAAAATTGAGACACACTGTTAAAATTGCATTAAAGACATCTCAGGGATTAAATGTTTAGGTAAATGTCTTTCTCTGGTCCAGCCCACTGAAGATCAAAGTGGGCTGTATGTGTCCCACAATGAAATGAATTTAACATGCCTAATCTAAACTGTGAATGGACAGCAAGTTGCAAACAGCATCCCAAATGGCTTTAAATATGAGCATATGTGGGTGCAGTGGGGCACCATGGCAGCTGCTGATGGCAAAGGCAATGCACAGCTGTGGTGCTGGGTTATGCTGTCTAACAGCTATACAAGCTATCAGCGAAGCTCTCATTGTGACTGACAGGCACTCCTTGTGACTCTGCAACCCTATAAGGGCACACCAACTTTAGAGCGCCAATGTCCCAATCGCAACCCCCTTCCAGACCATTCCTCAGCACCCCCCTGACTGTAGTGAACATACAATCTGGAAGCTTCTGAATGGGAGCTTCGAGAAACCATCCCGTAAGTATAAAAACACGTTGTCATGTCGTGTGGTCTGCATAGAGTCAGAAGACGCTCACTAGAACACAACCAAGAGAGACTTACTGCACACAGGAGCAGCAGAGAAGCACACACTTGAAGTTCTCCAAGAAGAGAAATCAAGCTCAGTGATACATTTGTCTACTAAAGGTGACAGAAGACAAAGATTAAATCTAAGGTAAGAATGGAATCAATGCAACAATCATTTCAATTTTAGAGTATACTGGGTGCTTGCACGGTTTTATGTAAAGTGAGTGATTTAATTCACAAGACACTTACTGCTCACAGGAGCAGCAGCCAAGCACACACTTGAAGCTCTTGAAGAAGAGAAATCAAGCTCAGTGATTGATTTAACTATACAAAGTAACAAAAAATAAAGATTATATTCAAGGTATGAATTAGAATTCAAGGTAAGAATTAGAAAATTTAAAACAACTTTTTCTTTTTACAGTATATTGGGTGCTTTTGTGATATAATGTAATTAACTTTAACCTTTACTATCGGTTAGAATCAGAATGGTATAGTGTATGTGCTTTTCTATCAGTGTCTAAGTAGGACTGTTACAGGCATGAAGCACATGGCAAGCAAGGTGACCCAAGTATGGGACCAATGGCTTCTCAGAATCTATTCTAACAGCTGATGCAGCACATTTGCATCTTAGCTTAGTAAACTGTAAAGGAATTATTGATTCTGGATTAAAGCTTTTGTTTAATCTATGAAATGTTCTTAGAAGGCCTAAAAAATATATGCAGTAGCATTAGCCCCCCCCCCCCCCCTCCTCCCCCCCAAAAATGCCAGTTCTCTGATTGACAGAAGGAACATGTGCGTATCAGCAGGCCATGTGGCTGCCTGAGAAAAACGTAACCGAAGAAGTTCAGAGTAAATAAATTTAAACTACAGGTGAAAATATAATTATTTGAAAACACAAAAAATATAGAGGTACAATTTCAATTTTGTTTTTCTGAAAAATGTTACCCAATATGTTCTCCCCCTTTAGATGCCTGAGAGCTCTGCACACATTATGGAGGAGGAGGTGGAGACCTTTGCCTTCCAGGCTGAAATTGCTCAGCTGATGTCCCTTATTATCAACACTTTCTACTCAAATAAAGAGATCTTCCTTAGGGAGCTCATCTCCAACTCCTCAGATGTAAGGGAAATAAACACTTCCGCATCATGTTTTCCTTTTTTTTTTTTTTAATGTAAAACAAGCCCTTATATTTTTTGCCAAAAAAAAGTATTTTAATTGAGTTATCTATTCTCGGCAGGCCTTGGATAAAATCAGATATGAAAGCTTGACGGATCCCACCAAACTTGAGTCCTGCAAGGACCTGAAGATTGAAATCAGGCCTGATCTGCATGCTCGCACCCTGACCCTCCTTGACACAGGTATCGGCATGACCAAAGCTGACCTGATCAACAACCTGGGCACAATCGCAAAGTCCGGCACCAAGGCTTTCATGGAGGCTCTGCAAGCTGGGGCTGATATCTCCATGATCGGTCAGTTTGGTGTGGGTTTTTACTCTGCCTACCTGGTAGCTGAGAAGGTGACAGTCATTACCAAGCACAACGATGACGAGCAGTATGTGTGGGAGTCTGCAGCTGGAGGCTCATTCACAGTCAGGCCTGATACAGGTATGTCTTAGTCCCCTCATTTACAGAACAATTGAATCAGTCATTTTAACCCTGTCTGCCACGGTTCTAATTTTGTTGTTGATTTTAGGAGAGCCAATTGGCAGAGGCACAAAAGTGATCCTTCACCTCAAGGAAGACCAGACAGAGTACTGCGAGGAGAAACGCGTCAAAGAAGTTGTGAAGAAGCACTCACAGTTCATTGGCTATCCCATCACACTTTTTGTAAGTTTTTAATTACACAGTAAGAACAATTATTCAATCAATACTTGATAATAACCACACATTGACTGTGATAATGGCATGGCAAAGCAAAATGTAAATATGCCTTTGCATATTTAAGGTGGAGAAGACAAGAGAGAAGGAAGTAGACCTGGAGGAGGGAGAAAAGGAAGAGGAGGTTGAGAAGGAGGCTGCTGAGGACAAGGACAAACCTAAGATTGAGGACGTTGGCTCTGATGAGGATGAAGATACAAAGGATGGCAAGAACAAGAGGAAGAAGAAGGTCAAGGAGAAGTACATTGATGCCCAGGAGCTCAACAAGACCAAGCCTATCTGGACCCGTAACCCTGATGACATCACCAATGAAGAGTATGGCGAGTTCTACAAGAGTCTTACCAATGACTGGGAGGACCACCTGGCTGTGAAGGTAAGCTAAATCTTCTTGTGATGATCATATTTACCAACACCAGTTGCAATAATGTTATGCTAATTAATACATATCTACCCCCGCAGCATTTCTCAGTGGAAGGCCAGCTGGAGTTCCGCGCCTTGCTCTTTGTACCCAGAAGAGCTGCATTTGACCTCTTTGAAAACAAGAGAAAGAGAAACAACATCAAGCTTTATGTGCGCAGGGTCTTCATCATGGACAACTGTGAAGAACTGATCCCAGAATACCTCAGTAAGTAACAATGAAGTAACGCATAAATCTTGACGCATTCTCTCAAAATTCATAGTTATTAGTAATTGTTTTTGGAACTCAACTCCTGGCTTTGGGAAGCTGACCAGTTTATTTTCCCTACTCAGATTTCATCAAGGGTGTGGTGGACTCTGAGGACCTGCCACTGAACATCTCCAGAGAGATGCTGCAGCAGAGCAAGATCCTGAAGGTCATCCGCAAGAACCTGGTCAAGAAGTGCATGGAGCTTTTCTCAGAACTGGCTGAGGACAAGGACAACTACAAGAAGTTCTATGAGCAGTTCTCCAAGAACATCAAGGTAGGTTCATCCATCTGAATTTCTTCAACTCTAAAACTTCAGAAAAAATGTCTGATACCAATCATCTTGCATGGATTTTAATACCACGAAATGACACGCTGTTTTTTTATGTTTAGCTTGGAATCCATGAAGACTCCCAGAACAGGAAGAAACTGTCCGAGCTGCTCCGCTACTACACCTCAGCCTCTGGAGATGAAATGGTTTCCCTCAAGGACTATGTCTCTCGTATGAAGGATAACCAGAAGCACATCTACTACATCACTGGTAAGTTATTCAGTGTGGTTTATTTTCCTTTGTTTTCAAGTATTCCCCAGTAGTTTAAGTTCATTAAACACCATATTGAAATAACTTTAACAGGTGAGACCAAAGACCAGGTTGCCAACTCTGCCTTTGTGGAGCGTCTTCGCAAAGCTGGCCTGGAGGTCATCTACATGATTGAGCCCATCGATGAGTACTGTGTCCAGCAGCTGAAGGAGTATGATGGCAAGAACTTGGTTTCAGTAACCAAGGAAGGCCTGGAGCTGCCTGAGGATGAGGAGGAGAAGAAGAAGCAGGAAGAGCTCAAGACTAAGTTTGAGGACCTCTGCAAGATCATGAAGGACATCCTTGACAAGAAGATTGAAAAGGTAATTTTTCTCCTTCAGAAAATGATACAGTTATTTTAGTTAACATTGTTAGGGATGGGAAGTTGGCTTGACTGTGTTCAAACATACTAAAAATACTGAATTTCTATCCTGACAGGTTGTGGTTTCGAACCGTTTGGTTGCTTCCCCTTGCTGCATTGTCACCAGCACCTATGGATGGACGGCAAACATGGAGAGGATCATGAAGTCTCAGGCACTGAGAGACAACTCCACCTTGGGCTACATGACTGCAAAGAAGCACCTTGAGATTAATCCCTCGCATCCAATCATTGAGACCTTGAGGGAGAAGGCAGAGGCTGACAAGAACGACAAAGCTGTGAAGGACCTGGTCATTCTCCTGTTCGAGACCGCTCTGCTCTCCTCAGGATTCACACTGGAAGACCCACAGACACATGCTAACCGCATCTACAGAATGATCAAACTTGGTCTTGGTATGTATATCTTTTCCTTTAAACATTCAGGTAGTAGTTAGGTTATTATACATTAATTGAGGAATTTGTTTTTTAATGGCTGTATTTCTATACACAGGAATTGATGATGATGATTCTGCAGTTGAAGACATAATTCAGCCCACTGATGAAGATATGCCAGTCTTGGAAGGCGACGATGACACATCAAGAATGGAGGAAGTTGACTAAATTATTTACTAGACTTTTTCTGGCTTTCATTTTTATTTTTGTAATTTATGTTCCTAATTTAAATGTACATTATTTTTTAGCAGAATTTCTGTTAGTAAACAATGTGCTAGTCAGAAAAAGTTGATGGAATTAATACAGACCACAGTGGCTTTAGTTTATATTGTATCAGCCACTTGTAAAACTTCTGACAATCACTAAGAGTATTATTGAGTCACTGGGGGTTTGACTTGTATCTCTTTTGTAACATTTTTTATGAAAAGCAATCAAATTTGTAATAAAATATATTTTAAAAATGACACCTGTCACTTTTTATTGATCTACTGCACTTTATTTTATCACTTGTTCTTGCTTCCTGCAAACAATAATACTGAAAGGTGAAAAGTTGTATTAGAGAAGCGCATTATACAGCTGGCTTACATTTATCAATTACATCGTTTGATTTATCATGTATTCTGGAGTTTTCAGTGAATACAGCATGGTTCATTTTAGTTTCTGCTCTCACATGCCTTACTCATTAGGCTCAGCGACCCCTCCCTTAATCCCGCCTCCTTCTGCCAAGAAAGGCAGAGAGGCATGTACACGCACCATGATTGACAGGCCACCGGGCCAGTGAGTGGCCACCACCGAGCAGGAGGATTCCAGACGGTTCTGGAAGCTTGTGTCAGGAGGATTTCTCGAATGGTCATAGAGGGTATAAAAACCGCACCGTTACACCAGTTTCCGTAGGAGCATTAGCAGTCAACGAACCTGTGAATAAGGAAGGATCTCTACACATCTTCCTCAGGAGGTTTTGGCACACTGCAAACCAAGGTAAATACATTAACAGCCTTACCACAGACATTTGGGATACGAAAATATTACACTCCCTGAAATTCAGATTTAATAGTACTAAATGTTAGCTTATTTGACATTAATTTATAAACAAAGCTGACATTTTTGTCATGTCTGGATAAAAAGTGAAGCTAAAGTGAAGAAAGGGTGAAGTCTAGTTACAGCACTTGGTCTTTAAAAACTGATTTAAAAAGTATTAATATCTGCTCTGAGAATATTAATGTCAGCTTCATAAACGGTAATAAGAATTTGATTCCTATTGTGCCTCATTTCAGAATTCAAACCTGCGGGACAGTAGCCACATGGCAGGATGCTTTAGTGATGCATTTGGGAGGAAGGTGTTATGTTAAGCAGGGGTTTAACTGTTTGAACCTTAATCAAATTTCCTGTGCTAAAATTTCTGCAAGATTTTTGGGCCACCTTATCCTTGTACCAGGTTTTAATTCAGTGCAAAATCAGTAGGTACAGAGTGTGCATTCCTTTAATCTCGTCAGCTGTATGAGAGGCGGAGCTTTTGATTCCTATGGAAACTGCTAGAGAGTTCTTCTTGCCTCCTCGTACCTTCTAGAAACCTGCACTTCACCTGGGAAACCAGCAGGTGGAGTCATTTCTGCTGACACGGATATGCAATTCAAGCCACGTGTTAATCTGATTAGCCAATAACCAAGCAGAGATTAAATTCACAGTCCAAGAAGGGGAAAAAAAAGGTCCTTGTACCTTTTTAATACAAAATTATGAAAGTAAGCAAGAAAGAAACCCGGGAAAGTCACTATATACTACACATCTACAGAGAATTTGCTTTCGTTTGACTGCTGTTAATTCCTTAATGTAACATCGAGGCTACTTAATAAGGATAAGCTGTAACTGCAACATCTTACATAAGAAGGATTGGCAGTGTTTTTCAAGTGTACATTGCTGGGATGCAAACATTTAGTGTCATAAAAATAGTATTTTATATTGTGTTCCAGTCACTTTAGTCAATGTGTTTTCTAAAAAACAATATTTGTTCTCCGTCTTCACTCAGATGCCTGAAATGCATGACCAACCAATGGAGGAGGAGGCAGAGACCTTCGCATTCCAGGCTGAGATTGCTCAGCTTATGTCCCTGATCATCAACACTTTCTATTCCAACAAAGAGATCTTCCTTAGGGAACTTATTTCCAACTCCTCAGATGTAGGTTTTCAATATTAGTCTGTGTTGCTGTGTTTATTATTTTAAATAATTAATTAATTAAATTACATGCTTTTTTTCCCTTAAGAAATTTAATTATATTATTATCAATACAGAATAAATTCTGGAATTTGTTTAAACAATTAACATTTTGTTTTGCTCTGTCAGGCACTGGACAAAATCCGCTATGAGAGTCTCACAGATCCTTCCAAGCTGGAAACTGGCAAAGACCTCAAAATTGAGATCATTCCCAACAAAGAGGAGCGTACTCTAACCCTAGTTGACACAGGTATTGGCATGACCAAAGCCGACCTGATCAACAACTTGGGCACAATCGCAAAGTCCGGCACCAAAGCGTTCATGGAGGCTCTGCAGGCTGGAGCTGACATTTCCATGATCGGTCAGTTCGGTGTGGGTTTCTACTCTGCCTACCTGGTAGCCGAGAAGGTGACAGTCATTACCAAGCACAACGATGACGAGCAGTACGCCTGGGAATCATCTGCTGGTGGCTCATTCACAGTTAAAGTAGACAACTGTAAGTGATATAACCCCGAATTTGAAGTGAATTATTAATCATTTAACCCAGTGGTTATAAAGTATACTGACCTATAGTCTTCCTCTACAGCTGAACCACTGGGACGTGGAACTAAAGTGATCCTGCACCTCAAAGAAGACCAGACAGAATACCTTGAAGAGCGAAGGGTCAAAGAGATTGTTAAGAAGCACTCACAGTTCATTGGCTACCCTATTACGCTATTTGTAAGTACTTAAGTCATATTTAATGATCCCATAGAAGAATTAAATTTGTAACTATTGCAGATAGCTTCTGCACTTAAGACTTCTGAGAAAGTTGCTCAATTAATCTCGGAAACACTGATATTATAAAATAGTGACTCCCTAAGGCCAGGGCTGGATTGGGACAAAAAATTGGCCCGGGCATTTTGACTACAGACCGGCCCACCAGGTATTATAGGAAAAACCATAAAGCCTTTGAATGAAAACAAACGCTGTTGTGACAGTGATGTACACTGTCTTGTTGGTATATGTATGATTTCAATACGTTGTACATCAGATAAAAACTTTGGTTGTAAGATTCAGATAATTATTTAATAAAAGCTAGATATTTTAAATGAGAATAAGAAAGAAAAGTATTTCTTTGTGCCCCCCTCTCCCTGTTAATGCCCCACCTGGGCCCCTGGCAAAGCTTTGCTAGACCCGCCCCTGCACAGTTACCAGCTGTCAGCTACTTAGAAAAGGAACCTGGTGTTATTTGTCTCTCAGAAACAGTTCATAACTTCAACTCATTCATGTCACCTAAAAGGTAAACCTGTTTCTCCATCACCTGTTCAGCTCTGATGATTCAGTAAGGACATCTCCTGGTTTCAACTTCATGCTTCCCTCTCCCCAGATAACCAAACCGACATAATGACCAGCAGCTTTTACAGCTGTGACTCCAGCAAACATCAGCTGATACTAGAAATTAATATTAAATAAATTCTAACAACAGCTGATCAAGCTTAAACATGCTGCTGTTGCTTAGTGCGACATCTGCTGGTTTCCTCTTTCTGGCGCAAAGTGGGCGATAAACAAGCAAGAGAGCCGATCAGCTGATCATTGATCAGTTTCACGATTGAATGAGAGAAGAAGGCTACGTTCACACTGCAGGCGAAAGCGCATCAAATCCGATATTTTTTTTTTTTTTTTTTTTTTGACCCTATGCGACCCATATCCGATCATGGTATGACAGTGTGAACGGCACAAATCCGATATTTTCAAATCCGATCTGGGTCACTTTCATATGTGGTACTGAATCCGATACACATCCGATGTTTCAGAAAGCGACTGCTGTGTGAACGGTCAAGTCACATTAAATCCGTCTTTTACGTCACTGACACAAGACAGACGCCAATTATCAGTGCCGGAGAAGCGCCCGATAAGACATCGCGAACGCTTCCTGGCCATCTGGTGAAACTGCTGGGAAGACAACGTTGGAGAAACGTGAACATTTTATTTGTACTGCATAATCTTCAGATTCTGACAGAAATCTGCAACTATCCCTTGAAGCACCGCTCCTCTAAAACAGCAATAAGGATAATGATTAAGTTATTTACATTATTATGGAAATAACAAAATAACTTAAAGCAAAAATTGGGAAACATGAAGTCCGAAGTCTTTATATTAAGGGCCATCAGTCAAATGATATTGTTTGCTCTGTGTCTAAACAGAGCGCGTTGTGTGTGACATCTTCTTTTGCGCATGCGGGCCACTTTGAACGTTCACACTAGAGCGCGTTCGCTGTCGCATTTTATTTGTAGTGTGAACGAGCAGACAAAAAAAAATCGGATTTGATCAAAAAATCGGAATTGAGCATTAAGACCTGCAGTGTGAAGGTAGCTGAAGAGACAGCTGACAGCGTAAAGACAGAAAAACTCCAGCTTTGTGTCTTTTTCCATTCTAGCTGAAGTCCGGGACAAACTGTTCCTTTTCAGCTCAATACGAAACGCGTGATATTTTCTCTGAATACGGGACAATTCCATTTTTCAGGGGACGGTTGGCAACTCTACTAACTAACCTTATGAATAGAATAAAGTTCACTATCAGTAACATAGCACCCACTCAGCTGTAGAAACTCCGTCATGCTAGCTAGTACGCAGTACAAGTTATTGTAACTGACGGTAAAAACTCAGCACAACGAAAATAAACTCCACCTAAACTTGGATTATATCTGATCCAGATAGACTGCAGGTCATAACTTCTTACCTGAAGTTCAGTTCACCTGACACTCGGACGGGCGGCCGCCTCGGGTCTCTGCTCCTCCTGCCTCCCCTTTCCCTCATCCACCTGGCCTCTTGTGGCAGCTCCGCCATAGCCACCACCAAACAACTGAGTTATTTTTACACATCTGCCAGCATCTGGCCAATCCATCACCTTTCATTGTTTATACTGTTATTAAAAAAAAAAAAAAAAAAAAAAAAAAATCATCGGCCCATAAAAACGAAAAATCACCATCGGCCCACCAAGCAAATGCCCTGTATGCCTGATGGCCTGTCCAGCTATGCCTAAGGCTAAGGTGTAGGGAAATTCTTTAGTGTGTGACCAAATGTATTTTCCTTCAGGTGGAGAAAGAGAGGGACAAGGAGGTGAGTGACGACGAGGCAGAGGAGGAGAAAGAGAAGGAGGAGAAGGAGAAAGATGAGGAGAAGGATGAGGACAAACCTGAGATTGAGGATGTTGGATCAGATGAAGAACATGACCATGACAAGTCGGACAAAAAGAAGAAGAAGAAGAAGATCAAGGAAAAGTACATTGACCAGGAAGAATTGAACAAGACCAAACCCCTGTGGACCCGAAACCCAGATGACATCACGAATGAGGAATATGGAGAGTTCTACAAGAGTCTCACCAATGACTGGGAGGACCACTTGGCTGTTAAGGTTGGGCTTTTGAGATGTTATTTTAAAAATACCTAAAAATGTAGCAGTACTTTATAGGAGGAAAATTATGTCTGATATAATGTAGTCCAATATATAATCACTTTAATTTTTTATTTTTATTTTTTTGCCTAACAGCACTTCTCAGTAGAGGGTCAGCTTGAATTCCGTGCCCTGCTCTTCGTGCCTCGGCGTGCTCCTTTCGACCTCTTTGAGAACAAGAAGAAGAAGAACAACATCAAGCTGTACGTGCGCAGAGTCTTCATCATGGACAACTGCGAGGAGCTCATCCCAGAGTATCTCAGTGAGTATTAAAGTGTGGATTACAATTTCCCTAACAATAATAGAATTATCATAATGAAAATGACACAATGGAATCTTTAGAGTTTTAACAGTTTCCTTTCTGCTTCCTATCAGATTTCATCAAGGGTGTGGTGGACTCTGAGGACCTGCCACTGAACATCTCCAGAGAGATGCTGCAGCAGAGCAAGATCCTGAAGGTCATCCGCAAGAACCTGGTCAAGAAGTGCCTGGAGCTTTTCACAGAACTGGCTGAGGACAAGGACAACTACAAGAAGTACTACGAGCAGTTCTCCAAGAACATCAAGGTCAGTATCCACAGCCTTGACTGAGTGAGGTGCAAGGTTACCAGATCTTGTCTTTAATTCTTTTGCTTGAATAATTTAGCTCTAGCAGTATGAATATTATAAAGTAGCTTAACAACAATTGAATGCAGCCAGTGGTAGCGCCTGCAATTTTTTTTTTTTGCACATTCAGCTGAATAAATCTGCACTGTTGATAACAGTTGACTGTTTTCCTTATTACAGCTTGGCATCCATGAGGACTCCCAGAACAGGAAGAAGCTTTCTGAGCTTCTGCGGTACTACACATCAGCCTCTGGAGATGAGATGGTGTCCCTGAAGGACTATGTCACACGTATGAAGGACAACCAGAAACACATCTACTACATCACTGGTGAGGACACTTTTAAAACTGCCAATCAAAAGCATGCGTTCGGCAAACAAAACTTGTCTCATGTGGGCAATATGGCATGAATGAACAACATTATCATGCCTGCATTTCAGGTGAGACCAAAGACCAGGTTGCCAACTCTGCCTTTGTGGAGCGTCTTCGCAAAGCTGGCCTGGAGGTCATCTACATGATTGAGCCCATCGACGAGTACTGTGTCCAGCAGCTGAAGGAGTTTGAGGGCAAGAACTTGGTTTCAGTAACCAAGGAAGGCCTGGAGCTGCCTGAGGATGAGGAGGAGAAGAAGAAGCAGGAGGAGAAGAAATCTCAGTTTGAGAACCTATGCAAAATCATGAAGGATATCTTGGAGAAGAAGGTTGAAAAGGTAAGCTGATGAAACCAAATGACAATATAACAACGGAATTTGTTTTCTTGTTCAACTGATTGATACCGGTGGCTTTTGTTTTCCTCTGCAGGTCACAGTCTCCAACCGCCTAGTTTCTTCCCCTTGCTGCATTGTCACCAGCACATATGGATGGACGGCCAACATGGAGAGGATCATGAAGGCTCAGGCGCTGAGGGATAACTCCACCATGGGATACATGGCAGCAAAGAAGCACCTTGAGATCAATCCTGACCACCCAATCATGGAGACCTTGAGGCAGAAGGCAGAGGCCGATAAGAATGACAAGTCTGTGAAAGATCTGGTCATCCTTCTTTTCGAGACCGCCCTGCTCTCCTCAGGATTCACACTGGATGACCCACAGACCCACTCCAACCGCATCTACAGAATGATCAAACTAGGTCTTGGTGAGTATCTGTTAAATCTTGTATCTTTTGGTGGTATGTTTGCCAGTAAACGAGTTAACCCTGCTTTGCTGACTGATCTGCTCCTATTTTCCTTCCAGGTATTGATGAAGATGATGTGACATCTGACGATAACACCTCTGCACCCACTGAGGACATGCCCCCTCTTGAAGGGGAAGATGATGACACATCTAGGATGGAAGAGGTGGACTAATCAGCTTCCATTTCCTGTTTAGATTTAAAAAAAAACAAAACAAAACTAATGTTATAAAAAAAAAAATTAATGTTAAATGTTGTAAATGAGCCTGGAATGTCTGTTCCTAAACACTTTTGATGACCATCGTAACTTTATTTCCACTTGCGTTGACCACATGCAGTTCAGTCATTCCTTTAGATGTTTAGAGTTTTCAGATTGTTATTTTTGTTTTTGTATTGAGTTGTATTGATGCATTTGTTCTTTTTGTATTTGACATTCCAAAGTTTGTTCTTTATTGTAAATATAACAAAACACGATACTGTTATTTGAAACGGTGCAAAAACCATTAATAAAGGTTTACCATGTTAAGCTATTTGGTCATTGTTACTGATGAGTGAACACAAGTCTCGTGTTTTATGTATAGTATGCTGCATTTTTAGATTGGACAGGTGGGTTAACCTGTCCACTCTGTCTATCTGTCTATCTATCTTTCTATCTATCGAGAAAATCAATGAAACTTAGTGTTCACTTGTAGTCGAAGAACTGCTTTAGACTTTGTTCTCACCAAGTAGAAAGCTATGTCAAAAGGGTTTCTTAATTCAGCTCAAATGAAGTACAAACATTATTTTAGAACCTTTTTTTTTTTTTCTCACCAGGATTTTTTAAAGACATTCTTTATCCATCATTTGACAGAAATTTATATCTTGATAAATATAAAGTGATGATGTGACATTGTAATTTCCATGTTTGAAGTATACTGTTTTCATTTAAAACCAGTGAAGTCAACACTGTTTATGAATCATAAGCTACCAATGCTTGCTTAAACATAGAGTGAAAGAAAGAGAAGAACCACCCCTTTTTTTTTTTTTCTTTGCTTCATATGAATGAAGCATTGCCCTTGGGCAGATTGTTTGCTCTCCAGTTGCCTTTTTAGTTTCTCCATGGAAAAAGCAAAAAATCTTGTGTAATAAAAAGCAAAATGCTTGAGGGGAAGTCAAGATATAGCAGATAAGTCTGATAATTATGCCTTTATTGGGAACAAATTGAAAGAAAGACAAACGGGGAAAAGCCAAAAGAACTCGAGGCTTCTTTTTTTGGCTATAATTTGGGAATTTGTTCATTTTTACGTAACCTCACTGAAGTCTTTTCCACAGTACTGATATTTCTTGCCAGATTGAAGCTACAAGGATATAGATGTTTGTGTTGAAAAAGTAAAAGTGGACAGAGAAACTCCTAAAGAGGAAGGAAAGGTTTATATAATACATCATTGCTGTAGTCAGATTAATCCAAAAATAACTTCCTTTTTTTGTCTCCTCTTCTACTTTTCTGCTTATCTATCTTTAAGCTTCTTCTAAGATACAAATGATCAAATTAAGGCTTACCCATTTTGTTATTTGTGGAAAGGCACATGTTTAACTCATAAGTCTGTGAAGGTTCTCAGTCATCCAGGTCATTGTAGTCTAAGGAGCTTGGGAAGAAAAGAGTCTGGACTCTCCACCATTTTACCCTATAACTGAAGAAGCTTCTCGGATGAGTAGTGAAACGTCTTCAAGCAACCTAAAGAAGTCCAGACGCTTTTTTCCCCAAGCTCCTTAGACTTAAACTCATAAGCTTAAACATCGATTTAGATATTTTCATGCATTCCGCACTGCTTTTATCCTATATGTCCAAGTCATTTTACACGTGTGGGTTCCTGTTAACTACCAGTAGATGGCAGTCGTTGTGCATTCAAAGAAGGTTCTACCAAGCTGTTCAAATATTCTAGAAAGCTCCGGCCTAGTAGGGGTCTCAACCAGCTGAAAGAAGAAGGTAGGTGGCGGAGCCTCACCTCTGTCAGTGCGCCCCAGGGCAGCTGTGTAGCTTGCCACACACCATTGTATGAACGACTGAATGTAGTGTAAAGCGCTTTGAGGTCCGTAGGGACTAAATAAAGCGCTATACAAATACGGGCCATTTACCACTGGTTTTACAGGTGCGTGAATATATTTAGCCAAAAATATAACTATAAAGGAAAATTATTTTGACACATAACGAAGATGGTTCAGCCTGGTATAAAATGTTATAATTTGTTTTCACCATCCGAGTCTACCCAAAATTCTGCAGTATATAATACTACTACTTCTACTGCTACTACCACTATAATAATAACAACTTTATTTATATAGGATTTTTTAAACCTAGTTACAAATTGCTTCACAGTTTGGATAAAATCACTTATTAAAGATAATTCTACATATTCAAACACATTAGAAGAACAAGAGCCAAAAACACTGGGAGAAACATTAAGGAAACACAACTATGGAGACGAGTTTTTAGCAGATTCGCTCCTGAAACTATGGTATGTGCCAGGATTGGGATGCTCAAAGATTTTAGACGAAAAAATGAATGAAAAGGAATAAGTAAAATAAAAACTGTACCTGAACATGTATCTGTAATAAAAAAATATATATATATACACTGCCAACTCATTATGAGGGGGTCATGTGGGAGGCACTGATTGATTTTCCATGGAATGACCATAGGAAGTATGCTGTCGATGGCTGTAATCCAAAGTATCGGGAGCCTGTAATCCTATGTGTTGCTGTCCTGTCACCGGCAGGGTGCGCTCTCGGTGCCTTTACACTGGCCATCGTTAGCGTGACGCGCCAGAGTCAGCTGACTGAAAACAGCCAATCACAGCGTAAGGGCAGACTGAACCGCCTTGCAGTGTGCTGTCCTGAGAGTTGTCAAGGTTTTGGTTGTGGAGTATCCGTGAGGGGAGCAAGGGCGGTTACGCTTGTACAATGCCGAATAAAACGAAAAAAGATAAGGTGAGTTAGACAAAAGCTAGCAGGCCGTGTCCATAGTGAACAAACTTTGCACGAGTTACATTTCATTGAATTTATTGATAACGTGCCGGGTGTATAATACGACATTTTGCTACCAGCGCACTGTCCCATCACACAAACGTTAGCCAGCCTGCAATCATTACCTGCTAGCCCTATCCTGCCGTCATGTTAGCACTTGGCACGTTGTGCAGTGTTATGTAAATAGAGTACCCTTATCTTAAAGTGATACTTACATTGCACGTGTGTGTTATTTTGGTGTAAATTTAAGGACTTTTAGAAGCTGAAACCTCGGGTCGTGTAACGTGAGCTAGCTAACAGCAGACTTTACAGTGTGGTTAAACAGGAGTGCGAGACTGGGTGGGCAGGCGTGCTATATTTAGCTTGGATTTGTGCAAGGCGGCATTCACCAATTGCATTCACCGGATGTTGTCAACCAATATAAACTTCATTTAATTAAATCAAGTTTATAATCTTTTGATTGAAAATGTTTTTGCAGGAGTCTCCCAAGTCTGGCAAAGTGGGGAAGAGTGGAGGACAGGAGAATTCAGAACATGAGGTATGCTAACAAGGAAAACCACTCTAAGAACACATAACTTTATTTTTATTTAAAATGTATTTAACCCTCAAATTGGGACTTTTGAGATGTCAGATCTCGTTTGTGATAGTCCCCTGCCCAAGAGAACAACTCAAATAGAATGAGCATATACATTACCAAAGACCCTAAACACAGAGCGATATATAACATTAGATTAGATAGAGGAAATAGAAACTTGTAAATGATATATTAAAAGCTAAACAAGCAGTTAAAAAAAACCAACACACCCTAGACTCATCACAGATCAAACAGAGACCGCAAGGGTTGGGATAACCTTTTCAACTTGATGTAATTACCTCCAAGTCATTTAAAATTAAATGGAATTTAGTGACACCAGCTTTGCAAGAGGAGTATTACATTATAATTGGATTATTACTGCATGATAGTGGTCTCCAGTATTAGTGATTGTGGTTGCAATACAAATGAACGTACATGCTGAACTTATTTTTTCAATTTAAAAAAAATGAAGAGGGACACGATAAAGCTTAAGTTTTATTGTGTATATCTAGTTTATTGTCTTGTTATCAATTCAGTGTTTTGCAGATTACAATTTATAATGTTGCTCCTGAAGTGCCGATTCAGAATACTTAAATGCATCACAAAGGCCTCCACAAACCAGGATGCCTATGTTATATACTTGTGCAGAAATTGTATATTTTTCACTTGACAGCAAGTACTCATGCAAAAGGACAGGAAGCCTCCTGTGGAGTGGAACAAGAAAAGCTTATTCTGTTTTAGGTCTCATGATTCTTTGAACTCATCAGGGGAAAATTCTTCTTTGTGACCAAATTTGCTGTAGCGAGCTAACTAATGATGGATGTGAGTCACATGAACACCATAGTGAAATATGGGAGTATGGACTACTTGTGTTGGCCATCTCAATTTGAAAATCTCAGTCCATCACAACTGTGGACTTACTGTAATATTGGAAAAACATGAACTTTCTGTCATTTAATTGTTTATCTCTTACTTAATGGCTTTGTAGGAGTATGAATGGGAGTAGGGAGTGATTAATCAATAGGAATCTATGAACTCCTTCATATTTTCTAAAGCTGTCTGGCGTGCAGGATTGGAGTCTTTGCCATGCTCATTCTGGTCTGCTGGCCTTACATTTGACCTCCCTGTACTAATAAAACTAGTAAAATGGGATGATGATGATAATGACTGAACTTTAAAATCATAATCTCATAGCCGCATAGCCTTGGATCTTTAGTGGACCGGTGAGTGACTTCATGTGACTCGAGCTGCTCTCTTTTTGATGTTGATACCCTGTTGCTAAATGTGTCGTTAACACCAGTTTAGGGCATGTCTGAGTTCATCAATATTTCACCCATAATTACATGGTTGACCTGTCATACAGCGGCTTTAAGCAGAGAGCTTTACTTCAAAACACAAATTTTATTCAACATTCATGAAACTGCTGCCTTGTGATTTTTCTTAAGTAGGATAGCTATTGCTATTCATAAACCACTTGCTGCTAATGCATTGATCTATGATTTTCAGTAATAAAATTCCTTTGAGGAGTGATGTGTTGTGACTTGCTATAAAACCTTTTTGCTTACATCTGGATTAGGACGCATCTGGGGAAATTTATCTTTGGCCCTCATAACAAAATTGTTCAACATTGAGTTTGTCCATCTGCATTACTGGCATCTCATGTGAATCATTGCTTTGTTGTGCTGCACAGTCATACACTGCTTGTAAAAAATAAAATAAAATATGAGGAAATTCTGTGGCACCAGGAAGATAGCATAGTTTAAACAATGTTTAATGTTTCCCTATATGTGCAAAAGTTCACTTCAAGCTCAGTGTGAGAGTCATTACTTTGTTCAGTTGTCATTTATGATCTGACTACATTTTCTTTTCTGCTGTTTTATTGTGTGTTTGTGGGGAGGAGCTACCCACACTGAGCAGAGAAAAGGAAGATAAGGAAGATCTGACTTCCTTCATTCCTCAAACAACTAGAGGCTTTTTAATTTTTTTTAAAGGAAGGCAAGCATTTGAATGCAGTTATGTCGCGTGTGGAATGAGAGCTGGCAGCTGTTTGTGCTGCCTAGAAAGCAAAAGGTAGTCCTGCTCTTGCACAGATTACAATGTTCTCAACCAGGCTGTATTCCGGTGTCACCACAGATGGACTGAGTTTAGGTGGCAAGGTCTTTTGAAGTCTGCCCAAGTACACTTGACTCATTTTAACATTTACATATTTTTCTTTTCATCCTTTCAAGAGACACCCCCCCCCCCCCCCCCCCGTGTCCAATTTGCATATAAACCACAAAGGCACACATACACACAGATTATAGTCATGGCACAAATTTTGTATTGTATACAATATGCAACTTGAGTTTTTACAGTAGTCATTCACACTGGTTCAGAGTTATTGTGCCAAGAGATCAGATTCATTTTTATGAGCTTCTGGACTTAGCCCCGAAGCTGACATCCAGCATGTCACACTGACAACAAAAGCTTATCAAATGCCTATGATTATGTTTTTACCATATTATAAAAACATGAAATGAAAACTTTAGGCCATGACTGTACAAGCTAAATCTGTGGGAAACACACTATTTTATTGCCTTGTGTTATATACACAGTCCAGTTTATTGAGTTATAAAATCCACACTTGTCAGTTAGCAGATAATTTCATTAAGCTTTATATCTATTTCAGAGCTTTATGTAGTTACCAGTTTAATATAATCCCTATTATTTTCCACATTTGCGTTGTACATTTACAATTACAATAAAGGCCTTATCTGTTCTATTTTAAAACCTGTCCTTTAATAACAGCTGGCTAACAGCTGGCTAACAATTACATATATTAGTCATCCTTGCCGACCTACTGAAATATATATATATATATATATATATAATTTTTTTTTTTTTTCTTTTTTCTTTTTTTTTTTTTTCAAGCTGAAAGTTTCAGGCTCTGCCAGCATTAGACTTGCGTGTCAGCAGCCATGTATTAGATCAGCTAGTGCACCAACCTGTGTCAAATTAAAATCGCTGGGCTGCAAGCTGTTGTCACTGCCCCCACCCTTCCTTTTTTCCCATATGCTCTGTCAACCAGAAATGCATAACTGTAAAGGCTGTTATGTAATATATATGTAACTTTCATTTGGCTTTAGGGCTGCCACGATTTGTCGACTAGTCACGATTACGTCGACTATCAAAATCGTCGACGACTGATTTAATAGTCGACGCGTCGTTTGAAACTTTGTACGATCACAAAAGACGCAGGAATAAGTGGCAGGATTTAAGAGTGTAATAACGGACTGAAACAGAAGATGGCAGCATTGCATGTACAAGGATGTCAGCTACCGTTAAACCCCGAAGAAGAAGAATGGTAAATGGCCTGCATTTGTATAGCGCTTTTCTAGTCCCTAAGGACCCCAAAGCGCTTTACACTACATTCAGTCATTCACCCATTCACACACACATTCACACACTGGCGATGGCAAGCTACATTGTAGCCACAGCTGCCCTGGGGCGCACTGACAGAGGCGAGGCTGCCGGACACTGGCGCCACCGGGCCCTCTGACCACCACCAGTAGGCAAACACGGGGTTAGTATCTTGCCCAAGGATATTTGGCATGCAGCGAGGAGGCAGCCTGGGATCGAACCACCAACCTTCTGATTAGTGGCTGACCTGCTCTGCCACCTGAGCTACAGCCACCCGAAAGAAGAAGAAGCAGCTGTGTCCCAGAATTCATAGCGCGGCCCAGCGCAGTTTCCAACAATGGCGGCAGCTAGTTAGTTTTAATGTTACTCTTTTTATTCTTTCTGGGTCACAAAATAAACGTTTAACATATTTTCAGGCGAGAATGTAGCTGTGTAAACCTCAAATATCTGCTCAGTTTATCAGGACACCACATATTTTCAAAAGCGCTCCGACGTTTTCAGAGACATCTGTTACCCACTAGCTCGTTAGCGAGCCAGGGGCTAGGCTCACTAGCGCCGTGAGAACACCGGACTCCCCGCAAATCGTTTTCAAACCCACCGCCGTCTTTCGCTACTCAGGTTAAATATATATGAGTCACTTAGATAACTTAAAATGTTATTGTTTGGCTTTTTTTTTTTTTAGTATTTTATTTGTTCCTGAGTAAATCAGTTTGTCTGAGATTAAAGTTATAGTTTTTACACAGCTGAATAAACGTCAAGCAGACAGCTGATTATCAGAAGTGTGAGATGCTCCAGAATATACTCCAGTGTCCTGTTATATTTTAGATAGCAAGGAGTTTATTAAACTTCACCGAAACAATCTGCAAATTTCATTAAAATTTAATAAACTATCATCTTGTCTTTATTTTTAGTTAGCACAGACCTTAAACACTTAAAGCTGTAAGCTAATGATAGTTATATAAGAGCAGATGCTGCTGGTGCAATAAGCTGTAGTTTTACGTCTAATGGATGATGATCTGATTAGTCGACTAATCGCAAAAATAATCGGTGACTAGTCGACTATCAAAATAATCGTTTGTGGCAGCCCTATTTGGCTTGTTGTCAGCAACCATAACTGACAAATGAAAATTTGAAGCATTAAATGAGAAGAACCATAGATGACAGATGTTTCTACTTTGGCCTAATATACTTACATGAGTTAATTCAGATCTTTCCAGTACATTAATATGTAATCGAGTTCATAGCAGAAGTCAGCACAGCGGCATTTTCCACTTCACACAACAGCTTTCTAGTGGCACAGACTGATTGTCTGTCTTGTAGTGTGGCTCAGACTGTGGCCAACTTTGTCTGGGTCTTAAGCGAATTTGATAAATCTCTTGTGACTCAGACTCCACAGCTGCATCAGGTGAATTAAGCTCTGTGTCATCAGGTCCACACTGATAAATGGATCCTAGTAGGAAGGCTGGATCAGTTGAACTTGCTGCTTTCAGGTGATCCCACATCAGGATGATGCACTATTGTAAAGAGTAATTGTACATTTGGTAAACGGGTTTGTTTTTTTTAATGAGCATTTTGTCAAGTGGATGGCAACTCAGTGTATATAATTAAAAGTACCAGTTGTGCTCCTTGGCTGGTGGCTGCATGCACACATTTTTATTAGATTTCTGCAGAGGTTCATTCGCCCATATTTTATACCTGCATCTTTTTTTTTTAGTGTGTCTTTGCTCTTATGTCCGTGTAACTAATGTGTGTTTTCTCTTGTTTCAGCAGAGCTCTAACAGGAAGGCTAGCAATAGTGTTCCTCCAACAACTCAGCTACTAAAGGGGAAGCAGCCAGGTTCCCAGACACCTGTCAAAAAGGACAAGAGGCAGAGCTCCTCTCGCTTCAGCTTGAGCAACAACAGGGAACTGCAGAAACTTCCTGCTTTTAAAGGTATTCACCTGTGTGACAGTCTGAAATCCATTTTATGTAATCACATAATGAACTACAGAGTGCGCTCGATTTGGTAGAATTTGCATTTGTTATATATTCATAGAGAACGGAGTTGAGGTAATGTTTTCACGCTTCAGGGTTTTGCACAGAATTCAAAAATCAAATCAACCAAATTTGGCAGGTGGAGAAAACTACCTGGTCTGCCTGTGTATGTTTAATATGTAAGAAATGTCTCAAATGCAGATCTAGATAAGTGCACACCTCACAGAAATATGTACTAACAAGCACGTACTCAATTATTTAGTCACTCCTTCCCCACAGAAGTTCCCATGAGCATCCCTTGCTGCATCACCCCCATTTTAATACCAGGCTGAACATGACATTATGCAATATGTGGAAACAAACAGAGGACATGCATGGCATGGATTTTGCTCTGGATTTAACCCAAGCATCTATATTTAGTGATAATCCAGAGATAAAGCTTTAATTCCACGGCCCTTGTGTTTCCGAATGTTGCCAGTGAGCAGATAAGACATGTCTGCCAGCTATTACTATTCCTCCTCCTGTCTTTCCTCGTGAACTTTACAGATGTATATGGATATTTAGTGTCCAAGTTCAGTGCCAGATCCAAGAGCAACGAGCAAACACTGCTGCGACACAATAAATGCATATTGTCAGCATTGTCCTGTGTATACATGGATGACTGCACGCATAATTTCTCAGTACTTTAATTATAGTTACCTAACATAGTGGTATGCTTTACAGACAGTTATATTGACATTGTTGGCTGTTAAATAATCATGTAATTAAACTTCAAAAACAATTTTATAACTGATAGTGGCAATGGCACAACAGGAATTGGTTATACTGTTTCTGTTTCTTTCTAAATGTTCAGACTCAGGAAAAATAAGAATCTCGTAGGAAAAGGGTATTTTAGTGGTCCCCAGATGACTATTCTGTTTAGTAAGTGAAACAAAGTTGGGACATTGGAAATGTGCCCGACACTTTCAGAGTGGGTAGGGAGAATTATCCATCTCCTTTCAAGGACAGATATTTCCTGGATTGTTAGATTATTTACAGTTGATGCAACAGCAGTGTAAAGTTTATGGAACTGATGTAACCCCGAATGGTGGTGAATGCAGTCTTGTTGGGTTACTTGCTCAAAAGTTTCTGTATTTGGTAAAAGATATTGTGGACGTTCTGGCACTGATGCCGTGTGTGCAGAAAAGAGCGCTTTTGTTTTTGTTTTTCGTCATCGGTGGGAGGCTTGTAAGCTCACAGTAGAGCAAAGGCAGCGTTCTTCAAGGAGAATTTACGAATGTTATTTCTGTCTATGGAAACCTTGGCATGTAGAGCAAAGTTGGATTTCCTAAGGTGGCAACATGATAACAGGCCATTTATTGTTCATTGTGTCTTTATGCTCTGCCATAAAAAAATGATTGTCTTTATCTTAGCTAGCCGTTACCTTTGTAACGTGTGAGGAAACCAATAGGCTTAACTTCATTTCTGATACAGCCTGCTCACTTCCCACACCCCAATGAGAGCTTTGATAACATTCTGCAAAACATTATCCCACAGTGGCCAAGTAGATGTTATCACTTAGTCCTGTCCAAACAGGCTCCTCGCTTGGCCTGTTTTCATTCCAGGCATGTTCACCACCTCCTGATGGAAACACATGTCCGTGAGCCTGTCCCGCAGAGCCGCAAAGTTGAGGCGAGACTTAAAAACCCTGACCAGAAGCAGGCCTTTCCCATGAACTTCCAGATTCGTGTGTGCTTTCTTTGACTGTATGGTTCAAATTTTTGCATTTGTTTGGACGATAGTTTGGTTTCTGTTGAAACCCGATGTGGTGAGCTGCCGTTTTTTTTTGTGTGTAGATTTTATAAGACAAAATACACAAATCCAAACTTGTTTTTTTTTGTGTTTGGCATAATGTTCAGCTGGAGATCTGTCTGACTGAGGCAAGTAAACAGGAGATTAATTCCTCTTTCTTTGTCTCATTGCAAGTGTTATATACATGTGCCAAAAAGCACAGAACAACAACAGTTGCTCCCTCTGTATGGGTTCTCTTTTAAAGCAGGAGCTCTCCTTCATGGAGCCTTGGTCTCACAGGGTTTGGTGCCACCTTGTGGCTAGAGTGTCAAATATGAGAGGTGATGTTGAAGGACATGAGTATATCTACTTGTAACCAAAGTTTTAAAACAGATAATACTTTTTAATCTGATTTTTTTTTTTTTTTTAATTGAGGGTACAGTTAACATAGTGTATGAAATTTGCAGTCCTTACCTTTTTAATGAGACTATGCTTAATGGCAATGCAAAACTTTCCCATGTTCCTTTATAAGTTGAAACTGTTTTAAGGGGCACTTTAATGGATATAACTAACAGTCGGCAGACCGCAGATATGCAAACATTGTACACAATGTAAAAAAGAAAACATAAGGAAAATAAAACACTTAAACAGAAGGACACCAGGAAAAGCCTTACAAAAACAACATAATGAAATCATAATGACCGAGAATGTTTATTAGTCTGTGAACAGTAGTTCGTGCTAACTCTGAGATATGTTTTATTGAGTAAACAGTTGGATGAGAGAGAAATTGTGTAGAGTAAAATGTTACAGATAGTGACGAGGCTAAATGCCTATGTCACGGCAGATTCTGGTGGGTACTAAAATATTATTTTTATTGTCGCAGGTTAAGTTGGGACATTTCTGCTCTTTTATAAACATGTAGCTACTAGTATTCAAAGTAGTTTGGATTTAGTTTATGCGTCACAAATTGTTATGTTTCTCCCGTTGTGTTTCTCCTGTTGAATGAGCGTAGTTCATTGTAAATTATTAATTGTCTGAAATGAATCTTATCAGTGAGAACGGTACACGGGCTTCAGCACTAGTCAAAGACACAATGGACACAAATGACGAAGCACGGAGCAGGGACAGCTGGAGACAGTGGGCTGTCCCAAGTCTAATAAGCTGCAGTGCTTCTGACAGTTCTGACTATTTTTTTTTTTTTGGTGTCACACTGTGTGCCAACAGCTAGTTATGTTTGACTTCTTCAGTGTACAGTCATCTTCATTTTGAGGGATAAACAGTAAAGATGACAGAAGTTATATGGTCAGCAGTTATGTTTTTTTTTTTTTTAAGCATTTTTTCAGCCTAGCACTAGGGAGACAGGATAATGACAGCAAACGTGAAGATGTTAAAACTAAATAAGTTGTGTGTTTAGTTCTGTTATTGCTACCTGTAATACAGTTGTTTAGTAGGTGTCAATGACTGTTAGCAGAAAACACAGGTCTAAGTCAAACTACTAAAGTGTACGTCAGTCAGTTTTTATTTTTATGAATCGAAATGTTGCTTTTACTGTGGTTGTCTTTTAGTTACATTCTAAAGCTTCCAGGAAGTAATCTTAACGTTAAATCACTATTTGTCATGTCATGTCAGAGAAACGTCTTTAACTTTGAATACATGTGGGAGCAGAAAAAGGCCCCTACAACTCATGACAGAAACTTCCCGGGTCAGACATTTCATATGAATAAAAATACAAAAAAAAGTCACTGGCAGTGATCATGGTGTTAAAACTGCTCAAGCTGTGCACTGGTTTTGCACGATTGGACTTTTCAGCATTGCTTCTAGAAGGGTTTTGTAGCTAGAAGTCAGAGAATCAGACACATTGCTATATTTAAGCAGTGAATATTTCATTTATGCATCAGCAACATTCAGAAATGACAGGATCCTACTAAAAAACATGACACTGTATCTGAATTGGTGGTCTTTTGTTTGGAAGAATAGTAAATATTGAAAATGGTATTTAATTAATTCACACACGTTTACTATATCTGCAGGTCTAAAACTTGTTTTTGAACTTTGAAAAACGTTTTAAGCTTTTAAACTGTTGTACATATTATAATAACACATTCCTCAAGTTACCAGGTTTAAGCTGCAACATTAAATGCGATCTCCAAGCGTGTTTATCTTGCAGTCATCAGCCACAGGTGTTTTCCACTTGTGCAACATTTTTAGTGGCACAATGAACAAATCTGGGCTTTGTTTCTTAATATATCTGCTTCTAATGTGACTAATACAGATCAGCATGTATCATCGCTTTGTGATTCATCTTTGCGTTACGAGAAGAAGAAAAAATAGGTTGGATCTTGATAAAGATGTCCCTATCATTGGAAGGTGCCTAAGTTCAGCCACTGTTGAAAGAGCCTGTGTCCTCAGCTGCGTCGATCAGTCTGTTTCTCCAAATAGATCTGAGCCTTAAGCGTTTACAGAGGACCGTGACATTGAAGATCAGCAGACCTGTGAATGAACCACTTCGTTGTGTATTTTAGGCAGTGCTGCTGATATCAATGATACGTTTAGAAAAAGCTCTGAAACCATGCTTGTGTTATAGCAATCTCACAAGTTTCTTCGCATTTAAAAAATAGCACAGACACAGCAGAAAGCTCGAGTTTGGTGAATGCATGTGCCAAAGTAGCATTTGTAATGAGTAATCCAGTATTTTCTTCTCATGGTCATGGATGCACTATGCCTAAGGTACAAAATGGCAAGAAAGAGCCCTTTATATGCCCAGATTAGTTCCTGCTGATGAAGTGCTCCATTATCGTATATATTAGGACCAACTAAACTAGATGTTAAGTATTACATCCATTAGGGGTGTAGTTGTTCCCATTTTGTACAGTTGACTTTAGTGTAAGACTTTTTACATCCTCTAACCTGCAGACAAACACGTATACAAGCTCAAGGTTGTGTAGCAGGAGCAACAGTGGCAATACAAGAAGTGTGCAAGAACAAACAGCAGCCGGACTCGAACCACACCACACCTCCTGCACCTCCAGCGGAGAAGTGCAAACCCACAGGGAGGAACCGTGACACCATTATGTGCTTTATGAAATACCACACAAAATGCATTTTGCACAAACATTACATTAGCCTAAAACAGTGTTTTTTTGTTTTTTTGTTTGTTTGTTTGTTTTTTTGAAAGTGTGAAACTTCCAAAACACTTTATGTATTCTAGTTTTCTTTTTTGAGCTTAAATGGTAAATGGCCTCTATTTGTATAGCGCTTTACTAGTCCCTAAGGACCCCAAAGCGCTTTACATATCCAGTCATCCACCCATTCACACACACATTCACACACTGGTGATGGCAAGCTACATTTAGCCACAGCCACCCTGGGGCGCACTGACAGAGGTGAGGCTCCCGACACTGGCGCCACCGGGCCCTCTGACCACCACCAGTAGGCAACGGGTGAAGTGTCTCGCCCAAGGACACAACGACCAAGACTGTCCAACCTTCCGATTACAAGGCGAACTCCCAACTCTTGAGCCACGATCGCCCCGAGCTTAACCAAACCTCTGTATAGAGTTACATCTGCTGGACAATATTATCCACAAATAATGATTCCCCTAATTACTTTTAAGCAGTCAAGAGTATATCAATGTCTTCCTTCTTTGCACATTATGCAGAAACTGCATAGAAAAAACAACCCTGTTGCCTTGCTGTAGTTGCTCGGCCAGTTTTATGTAATCTTAGCTAACGCTGCCAATCACTGAAATGACAGCAATCATAGTGCAAAAAAATAATGTCGTTTTTTGTCCTTCACAGAAGAGAAGTAATTGCGAAGGCTAGTATGCCATACACACATTTTAATAGAAATGTTTGTGGGTTGTCACACAGCTATGGTTATGAAATGTTCATTCTAATGGGGTAAGCAAAGTCTTTTTGTGCAGTCTTTTCTCCTCGGTGGCTTTCTTATGCAGCAAAAATTATTAGATTATATGTGACTGTAGTCCAAATCTGTTTAATTCACACCCATCTACACTGTATTTGCGTGGTTATTCTTCGTGCATAGGAATGCTTATGACTTTAGCTGAATCACTGTTTCGACACCTTGTCTGTATGTGCTTACTGTACTTTCAGTATGATGACACATATGGCATGCACAAAAAAAAAAAATGTCTGTGTATGTTCTGATTGTGTTTGTCTGTGTGCAGAGTTTTACAGAGCCCTATTGTATTCTAAGGGTGCAGTGGTTACTATATTTGGGAGTGCTACGCCAGTGACTGGGAGTATGGATTTCTTGCTTTTAATTGTCTGTGTCACCAATGTGCCCGCAAAGGTTTACAGTGCAGGCTTTTGTTCCCCAGTGCTGCTGATTCAAAATGTGGCTTTCTGCATATGCACATCCTGTGTTGCTCACATTGAGACTTCCTGCCTTCCTGTTTCTCTTGTCACATACACCTGGGCTCAGGCTGTGCTGCTGAAGAGCCATCTGTCATGCAAACACAGACACACGCGCACAAAGTTGGCACGCATGCTGGAAATGGCAGCAGACATTAAAAAAAGGTCCACTAGTTGATGACCAGTGTAAGGTGACATTAAGCATTGAACACCTTGTTGTATTTTGTTTTATTTAGGTTTGCCAATATGGAAAAGATATATATAAATCTTCTAAAGTTTGTATCTGTCTTGTGTGAAACTTGTATGAAAAGCATATAAGAGTGAAAACAGATATAAGATCCCTTGAAAAATTATATAAATGAAACTTCCATGTTTTGGATACTTCCTAAAACAATATATGAAAGTAATGAGAAAGTGGCCACTTTCATGAGTATATCATATAAGCGTTATATGATTCACTATATGAAGCAAGCTAAAGCTGATGCAAGTCTTTTATAAGTTTTTCTTATTTCTTTTCCATGTGGGTGTTGTTGGGAGTTAAAGACTAAAAGAGAAATAAATGGTTTCCTTTGTCCTCTGCTTCTTACAAGCAACCTACATGTTGTACAGTTATTTGTATTCCATGGTATTATTATTCCATTTGTGGTTATTTCAGAACCGGTTAAATGGAATTCAGGCGAGTTGTTTGTGCTTTAAAAACTCCTTGACAGATGTAGGTTCTTTTGGCCCAATCACAGTAACTGGCCCACCCCTTTTCTCCCCACTCCAATAGCCAGTCTCTTTCCTCATGTTTATTTATTCTGACAGCCCGCCCATGTGATTGCAGCTAACCAACCAGGTTGCTTCTGTGTGGGATGACATCACTAACTAGCTGGTTCCCTCCAGCAGCAGGGGAGCTTCATTTTCTGCTCAGTGTTCGTGCTAAAATGGAGGCTGGCTCCTCGCCTTAGCCTGGGCTACCCTCTTCTCTCCTGTTTCCTGCCTCAGCTCACTGATGTTGGCATGTACTAGAGCTGCCGGCGGGATGGTTCTGGATGGACCGAGCGCCAATGGGCCTTTCCAGCCTGTGGCCCTCATGCATTTTAGAGGTGAGAATAGGAAATCTGCTGCTGTGTACTGGTCTGTTTAAAGAGGAGGTGGGCTTGAGTGTTAAGCAGCCACAGCTGGTGATTTAAAAAAAAAAAAGAAAAGAAAAGAAAAAAAAAAAAGCTTGATATTATATGTATCATTACTTTTGTGGAGGCGAGTTTAAGAGTTTTTTTTTAGTGTTGTTTGCACGAGGGTTTTTGAAAGAGAAAGGAGGTGATTGTGTTTGTATGTCAGCAAGGAAGGGTTCTGCTAAGACATTGCAAAGCTTAGCTTTAGTTTAGGGGGGGTGTAAGATTGGTAGTTTTGAGTCTCCCCTCCCCCATCAACACTATTGATGTCATAGAAAGTGAGGTCAAAGCTTGTTGTTAGTTTGTATATGTCTGTATTGTATTGTTGCAATGTGACTAACATAAGTAGAAAGGTTGTTTGATGTTGTTGTAGCTCCAGTGTTCTTTTTGAGTTGACGTTGATTCGGACAAACTTAAGGAAGCTGGAAGCTGTCTCTAGATGAAGTGGCAGTGTGTGTTTAACATGCAGCCAATTATTTCATATGCTTGCTGCTGTCACAGTGATGTCAGTATCATGGTGTTGCTTATGTGGCTGTTAACATGGTCTCGTGACATTTATATGCATAGTGATAATTACAGCAAGTTATGGCAGAAAGCCACCGGTCCCTCCTTCGGATATCCTGTGTCTGAAGGGACAGATGGTAAGCGCACCACATTTGCCATTAGGGACACTTTATTAATCAGTTATTTTCATATTCCGTAGTACAGAATGTCTGAGTCAAGAGTTGTGCTTAGAAGCAATTTGTGTTCGTGGCTGGCTTCCTGTATGCATGCTGGAGCTTTTAGATGAGTAAAGGTTATTCACTGATCCATGCAGAGACGCTCGTGTGTGAAGTCTGCAGTTGCACAGCAGGTCTCTTAATATTTTAGGTCTGTTCAGAAACCCTACTGCTGTTGTGTAACAGGAGCTGGTAGACCTCTCAGCACTCAGAGGCTGATGAGTCGAGGTGCTCATGAGTCGGCCTGTAACAGTAATAGGAACAAAACTTGATGCAGGTGTACCAAGCCTCAAATAACTCAGCAACCGTTTTTCTGTATTCATCTTACTCTTTTCGCTATAAACACCACATTTGACCACCTCCCCTCTACCCTTAATGACAAGTTTTGACACCTCAGTGTTTATCAGTAAAGATGTTGTTTGATGACCATTATGATAGTTTCTGGGTTTTTCAAAGGGTAGCTGAATAAGCAGAGACCACCCTCACGAATCTACACATCCAGTCATTTTGTTCTATAAGCAGCTCAATTCAGAAAAGACCTTAAAGGGTCCTTGTAGGATTTAAAGCGTTAAAGAGTTAAGGGTAAAATTTTGAGACTTCCTAGTAAAACAGATGCTACTATATTAACTTAACACTTATAAATATTTTTATTAACTTGCATGCATTTAGAGGGGATTGTTCATCATTTTGACAAGTATTTGTGCTCACTGTCCAAACAAGGCTTAATATATATATATTTTTAAACACACTGTACGCACTTAAGCAGAAGCAAGCTGAATATTAGTCATGAACACAAAAAGTGGTCGTGAGTTTTACTTTCACAGTTAGTGCACCTCACTGGAAAGGAAGACACTCTTATGTAAACTTGCTCCAGAAATACAAAATGGATGTTGTGGCAAAAGCTCAAGAGCTTGGCTGATGTTTGACCTTTTACTGTGCTCAATTGGATCCTGTTTGCGGATAGTAGTTTGAATATGGCAGTTAGTCTTCTAAATATAAATTCAAAAATCTTCCAGTTTTTTCCAAATATCTTATGGCATGTATAACTATTTGTATAAAAACAGACAAATGTAAAACAAGAGCCAACAAAGAGCTATTAGATAAGAAAGGAAGCAACAGTAAAGTAAGGAAGCTTCACCACAAAGCTTTGACACTGTAACAGTGTTGGGGAATTATAAAGCAAATACATTATTGATTCAAAAGGGTAGTCTACCTAAAAGAACTCATAGGACAGCTTTGTTTCATGCTGTTTTAAATGCTAACGTTTCCTCTGTGACTAATGTGGAGGTGTGCTGTCAGTCGCAATTTGAGGTTCTAGTCTGTGAGCATTGCCTCCATTACTGAATCTTTTAGAATTGACCTATTTTATTGGTGCCAGCTGTTAACATTTTGTCTGGTATCAACTTATGCAAAGCAGGGTCTGCACAGAAAATACTGTAGATATATAATTACAGATTACTGTGCTGTTTTAACTCTTTATTCCAAAGTGTTCAAGAAAGCCACTGGACGCTTATAAATGTATCTGTAAGATTACTGAGTGTAGCAGGGAGTGCTGACTGACTTATTTTACTCCATGATTCATGTTTTGCATGATGCCTTTGGCTGACACTTTTTTCAGCCATAGCTGATGTGATCAGCAATTCAGCGGTCTCTTGATTCCAGTGTAGAAGCAGCAGACATGCGTCTCTGATTAGCAGTGGTCACCCCCTGGTCCAAAGTCCTGTCTCTGCCTGCAGTCACCATGGTGATGTAGGGTACACATGCAGATTGTTAATGGGGAGAAAAGAAAGACTCAAGAATCACAGACTGTGATGAAGAGATTAATGCTGCCCCATAGGTAGGTTTTATAAGGTGGCATTCTGTTTTAAGACACTAATCCCCGTGTTGGATGAAAATGAATGAGCACCAATCCACTTCTCTTGGTTTCATGGTATTTTCTGGAGCTTGGGAATCGGATGAGCTCAGGCTAATTCAGAGGAGAAGCTTCCTTTCTGTGACTCGTGTCATTTATTACAGGCTGCTACTGACAGTTTTGATCATTGTAAAGAAAAGGGAAATAGCTGTGTCCTAGTGAAGGCCCCATCACAGTAGAGTGCATAATGCTGGGGTTATTTGGTGCTATATAGGCTGCTTGTAGTAATGGCGTCCTTTCTACTTTTGTCAAAAAAAGGTGAAAGTAAGTTGCACTTTATTCAGAGCTCTTCTTCCTGAGTGCTGATAAAGGGAGAGAGCACACATTATAGCTATTTCTAAAATTGCTAAAATGGTTACCTGTAGATTTAGAGTAGGTCTTGTTTATAAAAACGTCCGTACTTTCATACCTTGCACTGTTGCACACCTTATGATGTATGGAGTGTGCAAACCCTTCAAGCTCTGTTCAGGTTCCCTCTGAGCAGTCCAGAAAGTTGATTGAAATTATGATCTATTTTAATATATAATAATTCTGTTTAGAAGCTTTGTTATTGTCACTTAATTACTTAATTGCAGACAAAATGTTTTCATACTTTTCTCTAATCGTTCATATCTTTAAGGAAGCTGTCAAGTGGTTATAAATCATTTAAACTGACACTGATTGGAGGTTAGCTCATTGTGCAAAATTCATTGGCTGCAAAAACATGTAATTTTTTTTAATTGCAAGCTAATAATGATACACAGGTAGGTGTGGCCCCACATTCCCAGAGGGTGCATCATTGATGTGGCGATAACATAGCAGTCATTACCTCACTAAGTTGAATTGGTTGCTTTTTGCTTTAATAACTAGAGGAACGTGTGTATGTGTGTGCAGAGTTGAGTTTGAAATCATTTGGATGAACAGTTTTCATTTTTTACCAAAGGATTTCACAACAGTTGGCGCACGGATACGTCAGCTGCAGGGCTGCTCTACTCTGTGATTGGTTATTGCTTTAAGCAGCTGTGATTTGTTATTTGGCTGTCAGCAGGCTTTCATCACCGGGTACACTGGCAGCACAGAGAGAGCTGCTGTGCACAGTTGATGCATGGGGCACTGGTAACTTCATTATCTATCATGTGACGTGCCACCCGGATATATTCTGCTTTATCAACCAAAATGCTTATCTCCAAGCAAACAGCTGAGCTGCTGTGCACAAATTCACAGTTCCAGTGAAGTCTGTAGAAACAATGCAGTCGTGCCCAGAATAAAGCCAGCAAGTCGAAATGTTCTTTCCTCTGGAGAAGCACAAAATATGTGTATCTGGTGTTTTTATTAAAGAGTTTTCAGTAGGAAATCCAGCATTTCCTGAACTATCAAATAAATGAAAACGCACACACAAAAGCTGCAACCGTTCTGTCTCAAACAAGCACAGCACAGCTCAGTAAACCTAAAGTTATTCAGAGACATGCCTTGCAGTCTATAACATTATAAGTCCTTTGTGATGGATCACAGCAAAATAAAATATGGTTGTAAAATGAAGAGATTGCTTAGCAAAACATTTAAAAGTAAGTCAGCCTGTCGGTATCATTGCTGCTCTAATGTTAAAAATCATTGACATTTTGCTTTGTGAAGAGAATTTGAATTTAATTCCAGCCTTTCTTCTCTCTGTTTCACAGATGTTCCCCCTGCAGAGCAGGAGAAGCTGTTTATCCAGAAGTTGCGTCAGTGCTGCGTTCTCTTCGATTTTGTCTCAGACCCACTGAGTGACCTGAAATGGAAGGAGGTGAAACGAGCCGCGCTGAGCGAGATGGTGGAGTACATCACCCACAACAGGAACGTCATCACCGAACCGATCTACCCAGAAGTGGTTCACATGGTCAGTGTTACAGTAAACAGTGGAAATGAGAAGCTTGGACCAGTTGTTTTTATTTTATTTTGACCTGGCAAATGTTTAATAAGTAGAGAGTATAAGTGAACATAATTAACTAAACTTAGTTAGCCATCTTTGTACTTTGTATCACTCAACTCCTGGAAAAAAGTAAAGCCTTGCATAAAAAGCGATTTGGTTACTCATATTGCAAAAGTATGTGTGGACTTTCTGTCTCGAAAGGCTACATCTTATGTCAACTTAACTTTCAAAATAAGAGTAAGGGAATTTTCCAGTTGTAAATAGGTCACATCATTGTCGGAGATGGAGGAAAAAATTAGAAGAAAATGCAAAGTATGTTGCCAAGATACATGGGACTCCCACCCAAGTCAGGTTTAAGTGTGAGGAAACTCTGCCACCAGTGTTTCCATGAATGAAAGCTTTAAATGATTTAGAATAGAACATTAAAATCTGTAATGTCCTGTGATGTACTAGTGCTGTGGTTCTATAGCTGATGATATTTCTCATAAAGCTTTTTATCCCATAGAATGTGCAATGTGTAATATGGTTTGGGGAATGTTTTAGTAGTTTAGGTCTAAAAATATTCACTTACACAAACTCTGCATTGTTCCTTTATAATTGCTTTATTTCGTGTTAGCGAGATGTCACGTGTCACTTCTCTTACTGTAAAATTGTGTAAGTTGTAATTGTGAAAAAAGGCTCAGTGGAAGCCACATGGCCTCGGAGAGCCATCTCACCCGGTAGATTCCCTTTTCTTTCTTTTTTTCATGTTTGTGATGAAGCTGATTTGTTTTCTTCAGTTTCATTTTCGCAGCATGGAACGAACATTTTGTGGTTTTCACTTGACCCATTTTAGTTTTTATTTTGGTAGTTTTTTTTTTTTGCCACAAATCTTTTAAGATCATTTAAATAATTCGTATGCAACCAGGTGATCTGTTTGTTTTCTTCAGCATGTCTCTTGTTTGAATTCGTCTAAAGATTGTTCGTGTATTGCACACCCTAAATTGTTTGTACCCCTCAATGGTGTAGGTCTGAAAACTGCTCGTTTAATCAGGGTGTTGCCAGTGCAGCTGTGTTGGAGCTCCTGCTGTAGATTGGAGAGGTGTTCCTCTTAGGTCGTGGTCTCAGTGTGTTCCTGGTGCCAGATTTGCTTTCCCAAGCCAAATTAAAAAGCCTTTGATGTTAATCAAAGGCCGGCCTCAATGCCACATGGTAAACTGCAGATGATCAAGGTGCAAATTTCCCCCCGTCCTCCTTTGCCTGGGCTTTATTTGATCAATGCGGCAGAAAATGCAACTGAGCTGTCAAATCAGCATAAAAATATACTCTTACTCCTGGCAGCGCCTGTCCCCGTACCCCCTTAAAGACAAGGGCTCTTTGAAGTCCACTGATGGCTTTTATGATCAAAGTAAGTAAAGAGTGACACGACATTTTCCTTTATGGTAATAAAGTGTATTCTGATGCTAAAACTTTGCACATTATTTACTTCCGTAAGGTTTCTGTATTTCAGAGCATTTTTGACATCTCAGTGTTCAAGCATCATTATTTAAACAGGCATTATTTGCACTACATGGCACTGTAACAGTGGTTTCGTTGTCCTGATCTATTTGTTGAAAGTAAGGAGTGATTTCTGCTTGGAATAATAACCTGATGGTGAATGAGTGTTTTGACCTCTGATCGACTGGAATCCCAAAGGAGTTCTGAATGCGCCGTCTCAGAGGCAAAATAGATTCTTCACAGTCTGGGGTCTGTACAGTCACAGAAATAGGCCAGTATGGACAACTAGCGCAAGAGACTGTTGATATCCACTCACCTACCACCTTTTTATTAATTCTTTAATACAAACAATACCTCAAAGTTGATGTATTACACTGAACTTGTTAAAAAACAGTTTAAGTCTGATATGTTTGCACAATGTGTATTTAAAATGTAATCTCAAAATACTTCACTGGTCTTTCTTTCCACAACATTTTAACGTCTTTGCCCCTTACAGAGTCTGCTGTATTTTGCAGATATTAACTTATCCATATTGCACATTTTTGGTGATGAATCAGTTTCACAGCACTGCTCTTAATCTGAAGAAACGAATATACACCAATCCCCAAATCAACGCTCACTGCCTTGTTTTGCCTAGTATACCTAATATGTGCTGTGGATGTAGCATGAAAAATGGATACATTTCAAAGCACAGTCAGTCCACAGATACACAGATTCATCGTAGTTAAATGTATGAAATATTAAAAAGAGGAAGATACGAGCTCAGAGAACAGAGAGAAGCAAACAAATCTAAAGGCTGATTAAAAAGCAACATGAAACACAGTAACCTACACTCTGTTCTTGTTTATTGCTTTTCATAATATCTGATTTTCATTACATTACAGCATTCCAATTTTGACATAACTGTGGCTCGTAGGAGTACACTCAAACCTAAAGGTAACATTAGCCACAGCAGCTGCTCATACTGAATTTAATAAGGCAGGTCTCCTTCACAGCCGGGGGCGGTGCTTATCAGGTTTTGACGTCTCAGTTGGTTTTAACCTCGAAGGGCTCAAGAAGGAAAAGGAAGGAGAGGATGTAGTCAACTCATAATTTGTGGATCTAGACAATTTTTAAAAAATGGCAAAAAGTGGATTTTGCAACATTTAAACACGTTTATGCTGATAGAAATATTTTACTTGTCTTTTAAAGGCAGTTTGGACAGTACATGGTCCAATGGATTTGATCTATTTGTTACTACAGGTTACTGGCAGCCTACGTAAACAAAGAAATGGTGATGTTTTAAATATTGTGTTTTTATGCAAGTAAAAAGGGCAGAGGCCACCGCTTCCTTGAGCGGTTTGGATTTCTGTGGGGGAAATGTCTTTTTCAAGTTTATATTTATCTGGCATGTCCGATTGTCTGTCCTCTGTTTTTGTTTCCCAGTTTGCTGTGAATATGTTTAGGGCATTGCCGCCGTCATCCAACCCCACGGGTGCAGAGTTTGACCCAGAGGAAGATGAACCCACTCTAGAAGCTGCGTGGCCGCATCTACAGGTACATGCATCACACCCACATACATGGTTTAGTCAGAAAGAGCCTGTTCACCTATTTCTGTTGTTTTAAAGTCTTTGCCCCTCTTCCACAGCTCGTCTACGAGTTCTTCCTGCGGTTCTTAGAGTCACCGGACTTTCAACCAAACATAGCCAAAAAGTATATTGACCAGAGGTTTGTATTGCAGGTGAGCATGTTGCTAGAGCACAGCTTCTTTCTCTGTAAAGAGGAGCTATGATGCTCATTTCCACCTTGATATTTTTATTCTTAACTAGACAAGCTTTGCATGATTGATAGTTCAAAATAATCCTTGTTTATCGCATACCAGTGCTTGGTCCAGCCCCTCTGTTCGTGCACTGTCTAAAACAAGCTGTTTTAGCTCCTCTGCCTTTATGCATGTGGGTGAGGCATCTGCGTGTACAGCTTTGACTGTGCGCACAGATGCCTGGAAAGAACATATTGAGGATATCTGCTCTCCTACACGTCATTTGAGGCCAATGTTTGTCTGAAGTTTAGTGACTAAAGCAGCCTAAGGCCTGAAGTTTTGGCTTTTTCAGATTAGTTGCACATACACTGAAATCATTGTTTGAAGCTTTAGCCATGTTTAGTATGAGCATGCATTTCTGCATTTCTGTAATAGTATCAATGTGACAAAACAATAAAAACCATAACATGCCCACTTAAGAGCATTGTATGTAGTACTTGGTTACGTTTAATTTTATTGTCCCAGTAACCTTCTTTTGTGTGTGTGTGTGTGTGTGTGTGTGTGTGTGTGTGTGTGTGTGTGTGTGTGTGTGTGTGTGTGTGTGTGTGTGTGTGTGTGTGTGTGTGTGTGTGTGTGTGTGTGTGTGTGTGTGTGTGTGTGTGTGTGTGTCTTCAGCTCTTAGAACTTTTTGACAGTGAAGACCCCAGAGAAAGAGATTTTTTAAAGACCACTCTCCATCGAATCTATGGGAAGTTCCTGGGCCTTCGAGCATACATTAGAAAACAGATTAATAACATATTTTATAGGTGAGTGTGTGTCTTCTATAGCTACATTAATGGTGCTTGTTTTGTTTATGGGTTTTTTTTTTTTTTGGTTTTTTTTTTTGTTTTCTTTAACCCTCAGGGCTCTATACTGGCCACTTGTGGCCACGAACAAGCTGAAAGGGTGGTGATTTTTAACAAAGCCTGAGGGTTAAAGGAACATTATTGCTAACTTGTGTGTGTTTGCCCTTTTTCAGGTTCATTTATGAGACTGAGCATCATAATGGAATTGCAGAACTACTGGAAATACTAGGCAGGTAAGATACTTTTAGATTTGTTAAAGCAGCTGCTGTTCGCAGTATAGGGCTCAAAATATAGGTTTTGTGTGTGTGTGTGTGTGTGTGTGTGTGTGTGTGTGTGTGTGTGTGTGTGTGTGTGCGTGCGCGCACGTACACAAGTGGTCCGCAGGTGCGCATTTGCTATCAAAATAAAAGATGCGCACCAGATAAGAAGTTTCAACATGCGTTTGCATACACTGTTTTGGTCCACTAGAGTGGGATTTTCATGGCATTTTCTGCACCACATCTCTGTGCGTTCATCATTTGTTTGAAGCCAACTCACCTCCTCCAACCACTTCTCCGAGAATATGCGCTTCTTTTGCGGACTCCCTCTGACATTTCTTTGGAGGTGAAGGAACACCAAAGTAATTGCTTAAAGGAGCTTCTTCGACGTCTTTAAGAGTTCTAAACAAATGTCTGTCCTCCTCCAGAAAATCTTATGCACGCAAACGTGCGTTGCAACTTCTGATCTGGTGCGCGTCTTTTATTTTGATAGCGAGAGTGCACCTGCGGACCACTTATGTACACCCCTGTGTGTGTATATGTGTGTATATATATGTGTGTGTACGTACACACACACACACACACACACAGTATGTGCAAAAGTGTTGAGCTACCTCCTTTTTTTTCTTTGTAGTTTGCTAGGATAATGGCTAAAGGGTGCAGTGATTTATACCATTTGCAAATTTAAGTAGAAATAGAGTATATGAGGCAAAAAGTGAGTTTGCATAGTTTTAGTAAGTTTGAGAGTCAATATTTAGTAACGCCACCTTTATCCTTCAACACAGCCTGCGCTTTCTTGTGATTTCTTTGAGTTGTCTTCAGAAATAGTTCTCTGGGCTTCTTGAAGGACATTCAAAGCACTTCTCTGGATGCAATTGAAAAATGAAGCTGTTGGCAATCAGATGCTTTCCAGATGGAGTTGTATTGTGGAGGATACAGATTTCGGTGCCATCACTCCATAAGACTTGTTGCCACTGATTTTAGTCCAGTCCTTGTGTGATTTGTCATTTTCATTAGAACATTTCTAATGAGGCTTCAGTAAACAGATAATGGGTCACCTGAAAGGCCACATGGTATTTGCAAAGTTGCTATGTATGGACATATTACTGGTTCATCCCATGAGTTGAGAGATTATTTTGTGTTCGTAGGTCTGTGCTGAAAAAAAATTTCTCTGATAATGTTCAAGTACAAGGACTGAAAATGAGTGAAAGAACAGTGTCCAAAGAAAGTCTTTGAAAGAGCTTCAGAAATCCTGCAGAACTATTGTTCAAGACCATTTCAAAAATGACAGGCTGACTCCTTGGAAGAAATGTATAAGAGCATTAGTGGTGGCTCAAGACTTTTATTAATATTTAGATGCCGAATTATTGTAAACTGGAGTAATTTCTTCTCTAATAACGGTCTTTCTCACAGCATAATCAATGGATTTGCATTACCTTTGAAAGAAGAGCACAAGATATTCCTGCTGAAAGTCCTCCTGCCTTTGCACAAAGTCAAGTCCCTTAGTGTGTATCACCCACAGGTAGGAATTTTCTTATGCCTTGCTCTGCCTTCCTCTGCTATAAGCAAAACGCTGTAACAAAAGTATGTCTCGAGCAAAGTCTTTTCACTTGGCAGACATGCAGGTAATGCCTCAAAGCAGTTATTTTGTCAGTGAAGCGTGTATCCAATGATAAAAAATGTGGAGTTAGTCACAACTTTAACTCTCAATGTTCACCAGATAAAAATGCACATTTCAACTTAACAATCTGGTCCTTTTACCCCTAACTAATGTTTAAAAATAGTGTACACATGCAAAAACTGACATCTGTGCTCATGTGCCAATGCAGCAACATTTTTTTGCCTGATTAGAACATTTAGGACAGCCGCCATCTTTGATGTTACTTTATTATGTAGATTCTGTAGTTTGTTGAGTGCAATCGCTCTCCCAATAATATTTATGATACTTCTGATTTTGTCAAAATGAAAACAAATGCCGTTTCCTGTTTTTCCCTTTTATTTCCCAGCTGGCCTACTGTGTGGTACAGTTCTTAGAGAAGGATAGCACCCTTACAGAACCGGTAAGATTTATTTATTTTGATATTGATTTTTTGGCTTTTTTTTTATTTTTTATTATCGATTGACCTTCAAGCTCTTTTCAGACATACGTCATTCAAACTCCTCAAGACAGTATTCTGTTTGTTTTATGGTGGGTAAGGTCGGAGCAAACATAAACGCGCTCACAAGTCCTCTCAAACCTGCTGGAAGGTGTTTTGGATTTTGTGTGCTTGCATTAAGGCCCTGAGATCAACTAAACTACTTTATGAATATGTTGACTACTGTTTCTGCTTCTACTGATAGTTTTTGTAATGTAAGCTCATGTAATCCACCATCAGCAGATTAATAGCTGACCAAAATCGGCTGTCCAAACATTCCTGCTTCCTCTTTAATAAGCCTGGTATCCTGTCTGTGTGCGTAGACGGTAATGGCATTGTTAAAGTATTGGCCAAAGACCCACAGTCCAAAAGAAGTTATGTTCCTCAACGAACTGGAGGAGATACTGGATGTCATTGAGCCTTCGGAGTTCGTCAAAGTCATGGAACCCCTCTTCAGACAGCTGGCCAAATGTGTGTCAAGCCCGCACTTTCAGGTCTGAACCACATCCCTGTTTATTTTGATGCGTGTTTTAGTTAATCGTACAGTGTGCATTCTGTTTGTCTGTGTACGCACGTAACCCTGTGAAAAACTGTGTTGTCAGGTAGCAGAGCGAGCGCTGTACTACTGGAATAATGAGTATATCATGAGCCTGATCAGCGACAACGCTGCCAAGATCCTCCCCATCATGTTCCCGGCCCTTTACCGCAATTCCAAAACCCACTGGAACAAGTGAGGCTCCCCCCCACCCCCTCCATTTATCTGTTTATCTTTATGATGAAGTGTATGAGGATAGTACGTAAGCAAAGCAAGTGACCTGTGGTAACCTTTTTGTGTCTGTAGGACGATTCATGGGTTGATTTACAATGCTCTGAAGCTCTTTATGGAGATGAACCAGAAACTGTTTGATGACTGCACCCAGCAGTTCAGGGCAGAAAAAAGCAAGTAAGTAATGCAGGGAGACATCACATCCATTTATACAGCGCAAGCTACAGTTTCCTTGTTCTCATTACAGTGTTAGAAACGTCATGGAAAACATTGTTTAAACATCATTAGAAGTGGAAAAGATGACTAAGTAGATACAAACTAAAACCACAATCTCTTAACTTGAAAGAGTTTGGGTATATAACTTTTTTTTTTTTAACATGAGTTTATCTTTCAGCAAATCTTCTCTGTTTTGAAGAAGTCTCTTAGGACTCTGTGTGTGTTTGTGTGTGTCAGAGAGAAAGCCAAATGGAAAGAGAGAGAAGAAGCATGGGTGAAGATTGAGAATCTAGCAAAGGCAAACCCACAGGTGAGCAAATAAATAGTAACCTAGCAATTCTCACAGTGCTGCAACCCTCTCAGTGGTTTGCAGGGTATCTCAGTGCGAATCAAGCAGGGTTTGATGTTTTGGTGATGAACATCAGTTGGTGTTTTGACAAACACTCCAACTGAGGGGAAAAAAGGAAAAAGAGTTTCTAGTTTTTCTTCTCTTCTTTTTTTCTTTTGTGTATGTGTGGAAGCAACAGATGGAAAGTTACAGGATGGATTGTGGGGAAATGTATGTCCAAAAGCTGAGGATTAAAGTCATTGAGAAAAGTTCTGCTTAAAGCTAGCACCTCTCACAAACCTGTATATTGGATAATGCGATTCTTTGTGGTTAACTTTTCTTTCTCTTCCTGTGCTGCAGTTTGTCGTGTATGTGGACTCAATAGGATCAGGGAGTCCGATGGACATGGAGACAGATGGGCCACTGCTAGACGATGTCAACATGCTAAAGAAAGCAGTAGTTGAGGAAGCCACACAGGTCAGTGTGTGTAACATTTAATATGCATGCCTATATCTGAGGGGTACCACACGTTCTCACTGAAATGTGCACAAGCTTTGATGAATATCGCTTTAATATGAGACCTGTTTACATTTCAGTCTTAATGAAATCATATACGTGGTCATAAAAAGCAGAAATCTGGACACTTTAATTTATTTATTGATACTGACTTTGGCGCCAGGAATGGAGGTTTATTTTTGTTTGAAAACAAATAAATGTGGTTATGTTAAGTGGAACCACACAGCCACAGTCCAGCAGTCCGTTTTTTTTTTTCTTTCATTTTGCTTCAAAGCAGCAGAAAACTACAAGAAATGTTAATAATGAAGAAAATGTGTGAAGTGAAAAAAGCTAATAATATGAAATGAATTCCACTAATCACAGCTCATTTTGCAGGATGCTGTGGAGCCTCTCTCATTAGTTGACATAAATACAAAAGCAATTTTAGGACATTTAAAATTGTGAACTGTGCAGCTCAGGCTTAGCGACATTTTTCTCATGCCGTTTGCTAGTCACTTTGCCTAAATCGTCCAGTTTGGTGTGTCTGTACTGTTTTAGCGATAGCTGTGCTGTAAATAAAAACCACGTTCAGGCCCATAAATATCTGTGTGGCGCGTGTGAAAACAGCAGCACTATCAGGGGACTTTGTAGTGGTTACTGTGCAACTGCCGCTGCCACCAGCAGCTTTTCAGAAGCACAAAGACGAATGCGGATGTTCCAATTCTGCGCGATCGATGCAGCTCCTAATGCGTCCTGTCATCACTTTGTTTTTTTGTTAATATCTGTCAAATGCTAAAATGAAGAATGCTGTCGACCGAGCAGCACAGAACCTCTAAGCTGTCTGCACACTCCTGTTTGTGTAAAGTATGTGGGTGTAGGACTGTTGCAGACAGCATCTTCACATTTGTATTGTTTTGAAACAGTGGTCATAAAATGCACACATACAGTGAATTTGCAGGTTGTTGGTTAAAAAAATATTTCTTCAGAATCACAAATGAACTTGGTTTATGACTCAGCTGTTTGGCCCCACAAGTAATTCCTGAGCAAAGATGGTTATTCCAGCTGCTGAAACGGAGACAGATTACATAAATCACTTGAGCATCCTGTCTGCCTTCCAAACCCAAACAACAGAGACGGGATGAACAAAGAGTGTTAAAGGACAATATTGCCAGAGACTTGTCCATGCTGCACTATCACATTTTTCTTTATTATACAGTTTTGAATTGTATAGCTTATCAGTTTTGTCATGTAAGTGAGAAAAAGGTTTGAAAGGAAAGCAAATTGCAGGAATTAAAATCTTGTTCGGCCTGTAAAACGGGCCTCTGTGCAGAAGCTTAGGTTCATGAAGTGGGGCTGTAAATGCATTAGTTCTGATTTTACTGATCCCTCTTTGTGTCTGTGTCTAGATCCAAAAAGACCAGCGCAGAGAACGCCCGTTGATGCGGAGGAAATCTGAGCTCCCCAAAGACATCTCCACAGTCACAGCTTTGGAGTTGCACCGAAGAGCAGAGGAAATGTTGACGCCACACGATGGCCATTAAGAGACCATCCCAGACCTACCATAAACCAGCAGCATCCACAGTGGAATCACAAACCCACGGAGGGCCAGCACAAAACCCCCCAAAACAAAACAGAACTGTGGTATCTCAGTCCAGCCCAGTGCAACACAGAAATGAACGATCCCAGCTCCACCTGACACAGAAAATGTCTAAAGCCACACATCTAAGCCAGGTCCGGCTTTGCGAGACAAGCGGTGCTCGGTCCTTACTGATCCCCACCCCTTCACCTGGTTCTTGCTTGCGGTGCTGGGATGTCCTGCATGACCACAGCAACCCGCCGTATACTGAACTTCAAATAAGAAATTGTCATAATCTCCTTTTCTTCTGTTTTTTTTTTTTTTTTTTTTTTTTTTTTCTTTCTCCTCCCCCTGTCCGCTCAACTTGTGTTCTGGGGTGCTGTGCTGCCCCCTTCTGGTCATTTTTCTCAGGTGTTCTGTTCTGGTGTGTGTGTGTGTGTGTGTGTGTGTGTGTGTGTGTGTGTGTGTGTGTGTGTGTGTATGAGCCGTCTTCTTCTCGTCTCTTCTTTATCAACGTCAGGTGCTTGTACAAATAATAAGAGCCCCCAACTATAACTTCAATGGAGGCCATCTACAGTGGGGTGAGACTGTGTCAGTTCTTTCTGTATATTTAATATTGGCTGTTTTTTCTCATAAAATTTAAACTAGATAGCTGTTTATATTTTTCCCTTCATGCTATATTAGGAGCTCTTCTAAGATTTTTAAAAAATCACGTCCTATCTGAAGAACTGTTCTGTTTCTTGCTATTATTTTAGGATTCATTCATTCACTCCATTCATCAGGACTGGGTCACTCCTGAATTCAGCAGGGGTGTGTATTAAGGATTGGGGGGGGAGGGAAAAAAAACCCTTTTAACTCAGTGCTGTTCATCAAACACGGCCAACCCGACTGAGGTTCCAGGTTTTTCTTCTGCACATCATTATTCCCGTGTAGAAACCTAGTTCGGTGCCAACTTTCTCATTTAGTTCCTGTTTTTAAGAAAAAAAGATCTTTTAATTTTGAAGGCAGTCAGTTAGCACGGCTCCCAAAGCATCTATGGCTTAAAGTTTACCACATGTTCAGAGCATTTTTTTATCGGTCACAGCGATGAGTCCGCGGCCCAAGCATGTTTGGCTGCCCGGTTACATGAGAGCGGATTGTGTCGATTTATTTTTAGTTTCCTATTTACGTCCAGCCATTGTGTGTTTAACATGGTTATTAGCATTCAGTACAAGTCACTATCATTCATTTAAGGCTTATGAGAGGTTAAAGAGATGTACTAGGTTGTTTGGGATTAACACGATGTTACTGTGTGTTGAGAGAAGTTAAACAGGGGCAGAAACCGTGCCGATAATGAACTTTGTCTTTTTTGTTTTTCAAATCTTTTCAAGCAAGATCCTTTTATTTGTACAACAATTGGTAGAGAATAGATTGCTCCGTAGAGGAGGCATGTTTGGTTTGAAGAGGTCAAACATAAGCCTTTCTTTTCACAGTGCCTTTTGTAGTCGGAGAGGGTATTTACTCAACTGAGAACAGAGTAGCAGCATGACATAAAATGTCAGATGATTTCAAAGGTTATAACAGTAGTTTCCATAAAAAACGTATTCAGGTCCATTGTTGGACTTCTGCCTTGTTGAAGCTACGTAGTTGGATCCGTTTTGTTTTTTTGAGTTCAAGGCTAAAGAGCAGAGATGGCGTGGTTGCCCCAAACCACTTCAGCAAAGAAGCACTTCCTGATAACACTTGAAAGACACTCGCAACACAACTGAAACTAAAACAAACTAGTAAACATTTGAAATCCGTGATGCTGTCTGTCTTGGTGTGTGTGTGTGTGTGTGTGTGTGTGTCTATGTGTGTGTGTGTGCGTGCGCTTGTTTGAGTGTTTGAGTCCCCTCCCCATAGTGCCTGTTGTTAAGAGCTAGCCTATACAGGAGAGGAAAATCACCTCCCATCCCAACTTTTCTTCTTCCATCCTGTGGCCCCTCTATTCCCGTTCCACTTTTTCTGATTTGTCCCATAGTCTGATCCTCTCTCGTCCCGCCCTCCACCTGCGTGCCCACACGGTGCACGCCCTCTTCAGTTTAAAAACACGAAACAAAACCTGTAGGGCTCGTTATTTGAGCACGTGTTTGCTTCTGGATGCTTGCAAGTTCTTTTTTTAAAAATTTGTTTTGTTTTGTTATGGTTTTATTCTTCCTTTGCTCGCAGAACCTCTCTGTCAGTGTTTTCAACTGAATGTGCAAATTTGTAAATAGTACTGCAACCACACTGTTCAGTTCTCTCCATGTTTGTCTTGAAGAACAACAGTCATTCAAGGCTTTCACCGAAACCCGACAAAAAGGAAAGCGATTCCATCCCGGCTGAAGCGCAGTGCTGGCTCCCATTGGTGACTGCTGTTCTTCTTCAGATGGCTTTAATATTGGCTTCTTTGGAGCTCTCTTCATTTGACATAAGCTTTTTGTTTCTTTGAAAAGAGTTATATTTGCAAGTGTCCTTTAGTATGCGTCTGATACTAAATGGCTTTGTCTAATATTGTACATACAATGTACTTTTGTGTTATAACTATTATTAAATGGTAGATTTCATATTTTGTACAAAATATCCCGTGTACAGATTACAGAGGTTATTAGCAACTGCTGACAGTTGGTATGTGGGACAGAGTTCAACACATGTAACTATTTACAGTTAGAAACCATATAGAATTTGGGTAGTTTTTTATCTTTGTAATTTTGACATCGTTTCCATTTTTTTTTTTTTTTCACCTCCAGATGTGTTGACCCTACATACATGAGCTTTTCGTGTGTGCTTTTATCCAAATCTCCAGTGGTGTACATCTATCTATATACAGCAAATAAAGAGAACATGTGTTTTATATTTTCATCCTAAGAAAAAAAAAAAAAACAGTGTGTCATCTTTTTTCCTTGCAGTGCTCCTGATGGTCACAAGTTCATGCTTGGACTAAATAGTGTTGACATTTTGTAACTTTTTGATCCAGATGATCATCTGCTCTGTTCATCTGCTTCATCTTTTGATTGCTCTGTAAATATCTAACACTCCACAAGCTAAAATAACAAAGATTCTGTCTGAGTGGTGCCCAAAAAACGACTTGGGCTTTATAGATCATTAGGAAACCTTACGGGGGAACCCAGAAGCATCACCCTATAGCAGAAAACTCGTAAGCTGGAGAGCATCTCAGTGATTTAGAAGATCATAATTTAGCCTGAAGTTTATTTAACACAATTCAGTGGGCTACATACTGAACTTAAAAGATAGATCCAAAGAATCAATGCTATCAGCAGTGGTATCAATACTATTGATATTTAGATCAATCTTCCAAACTCTAGCTGCCAGTAATTTCTTTTAAATGTACAGCCAATCTTTGGTTTGCGTCGGGGTTAATTGTGGAACTTAATTTGATGCAGTGTGTTTAGTGTTTATAGTAAAACTAAGACAACCAGCTCGAGTGTGTTGAAATTGATGTATTTCAGTTTAGTAAAGTTTAGTAATTTTTTAAAGTTGGACAAGAACAAATTAGCTTTGAATTTGAAGTCAGAAAACCAAATAAGCCAAACTGTATGAGCTTAGATTACATGGCCTAAAAAGTCTCCAAAGACTGCCTATCCAGTATATCCATTTACACATTAGCAATGACAGGTTGTAACACACACATTTTTAACATGTCTTAATGTAACTCATCTTCTTTATTAATGATTGATTAAAAAATAATGAAAAACACTAAAAGAGGAACCCCAGATCCCCAATCCTGAAAAAAATACCCTGATGCATCCACAAGTTACTAAAGAAATAAAGTGTTTTGCTGCCACCTGCTGGAGAATATTTGAACCTCAACACGCAGATTAATTGTCTTGTCAAGAAGCTTAATCGTGAATTGATGTGGTGCTTCACTTGCTTTCACTGCACTCATTTCTCACACTTTTAAGATGCAGACTTCATGCATCTCTGCAGACTTTTTCTACCTCCAAATTAAAAGATGATTTGGCATTTCAGAAATAAGAAATAAGAGGGGTGCGCAAAGTATTACACTAATGAAATGCACATCAGCATGCCACCTTTGATGTTTTCAGCCCTTTATTTTTAACATTAAAAGCTCATTTTCAAAATAGAATCTCATTTGTTGTTGTCGTTCCCGTTAATTATTTATCATTCTGAAAAAGTATATAATCCAGTCAGTTAGGTTTCATAATTTTACGCTGGATTACAATAAGAGTAATCTATGTTGCATTTTCTGAATGTTTGACTGTTTTCATCCTTTTTTTATGGTACTTTTACCAACCAGTTCCAGCCTAAAATGTGATCATATCCTCTTTTCAGATCAGAAGCAGTGATATTCATTCGGGTATCATCTGAAGGACACTGCTTTCTTTTTCTCCTCTTGTCTTCGAGTGTTGCTAGGTGCTTCCATCGGCCATTCACAATTGCCCGAACGCTCTCTAAATTGGCTTGTCTGAGGTCACTCAAGTTTCACCTATGAGATTGACAGACCACGTGACTTTCGCGCATTGCATTGTGGGTACACGTGGCAACAACATCAAGACACTGCATCAAACACTAGCATTTCCAGCACCAGTAATCATCAATTCTGCAGTTTTAATCCCTACTTTCATTTTATTTGCCCCAAAAACAGTTATGTAAAAAACGACGGAGAACACAGCAGGTCCGTACAAAGACAGACTTAACGAAAAGCCAAAAAAAAGTACGAGGAAAAAAAAAATCAAAGGAGTGAAAGGGTGAGACCCATACGAGCATACAGAGTGGACTAAAGACGTTAGCGTGCTGCCCAACTTTCATCACGCACATATTTATTATTATATGATCCTGAGTGAAGTGTGAGTGCAACACTCACAAAATGTTTAGTAACTTCAGATCCCTGCAACAAGCCCAGGTCTAGTTTACTTTGGTCATTTCACCGCTGTTGTTACATTTTTGTTCTTTATCTCCTGTACAGGCCAACGCAATCTATTTGTTGTTTCAGGTTGTAGTATTACACAACATTTTCAGATCTAATAGAAAAAAAAGAGTGTTTTGTAATTAATTCAGTTTTTCTTTATTTATAACTGGCATTATTGTTTCATTCTATTATAGAATCTTACACGAAAGAGGCAAATTGTATTCCATCACGCTTTATTAGCTGCTTCGGTGAAAAACAAATCAACAATGAAAAAAAACAACAACATACTGGAAAACAGTTATTCATCACTTGATTCCTTCAATACAACACTTGGACACATATATGCAGACCTTTCGTGGCTGTTTTGATCTCGCTCTCTTTCAACCGATCAAATCTCGCTGTGGTAGCAGCTTTAAACTCGGTCTGACCCAGGTTGATAGAGGGGGCCCAGTCTGGATCACATTCCAGCATTTTGTAGGCTGTTTTTTTCTATAAAACACATCAAAAAATTGGCAAACATTGGCCCGCAAAGCCACAGTGAACAAAGCAGCATAGCGCAACGAATTAAATTCAAATCAATATAGACTTATTTGTAACCTACGTCAACAATTATGTTACGATAAATTACGTAACAACTACAACAGAAGACTTTCCTTTGTGGAAATGCTTGGAGCAGACTAACATGTGAGCTGGAGTGTTCTGAAACGATATATTTGGTCTTCAAATTGCAGCAATCCAGGCCATCCGTCGGCTCTTTGTTACTTCGGAAACGTGGCTTAAACAATTTCTCTTCGACGACGTAATCCGATAACAACCGATCTCTTTACCCGTCGGCTTCCCGTGGCTGTCATGCGACCGGCTATTGCAGTTAATAATACAACAGCTTCTTGCCATTTTTTTGTTTCTTTTTATCGCTATGTGACTGTTTTCATGTGAAAGCCTGCGTGCGCTAGTACCGCTTGCCACTCGTTTCCAGAATCCTTTGCGGTTTTGCCCCTGAATGACGTCACATTTCCAATCTCTATTCATTTGAAGACAACAGTGAGGTTTGGCACCCACCCTCTTGTGTCTAGCACCCCTGCTGGGATTCATCTGCTGAACCCAAATGAACCAGCTGGGATTTGGAAAACAAATAGACTTGCATATTTTTCGCTCCAAAAACACACAACTGTTGGGCTGCTGGCATGAAAGCAGAAGGGAAAGTGTGTCAATTATTTAATTTATTTATTTCTCGCTTTGTTGGCGTTTGATCTTGCGCCCTTGTTGCAGTCAGCAAACTTATTATTCACAGATTTCTATATTTACTCTGAATGGGCATAATAACCCTTGTTCCTAAAAGCTTGCCCTAATGAGGATGAAAAAACAAAAACTAGAAAAAAATCCCAGTTGGGCTCATTGTCAACACGTTGTCCTCCAATTATCTAAGGAAATATTCCTCAGGGCTGCGTGCGTCATTGAAAATCAAAATACATCAGTGGGTTTTGTGGGTGGCTAAAAGGCTCTGTGTATCTCTCTCTCCCTCATCTCAGATGAGGTCACATGGGTTCATTGTTTTTGCCTGCAGTCACACTCTTGTACCACACGTCTCGACTTCAAATATGGTGTGTTGCCCCCCCCCCTTTTTTATTTCACTCTTTTTTTATTAGGATGTTCTGACAGCGTTCCTTGACTGTCAGTGCTCAAATCTTGTTGTGCGAACCCCCCCCCCCCCCAGTCCTTGCAACCAAAAAGCATCTTGTCACGACAGGAGATGTCAGAACCTATTGCCATGGAAACAGTGCTCCAAAGTTTGGAGCGTCGACCCCCATTTTGACTATATCCAATCAGATTTTAGGAAAAGCTTTCGGCTGTGCATTACTTTAATCGGAAGTCTGTTGTGGGCACATCTGTGTGGACCAGATATTACGTCTGAGTGATGCTTGCGTGTGTCTTGTGTGTGTGTGCATATGTGCGTGCATATGTGTGTGTGTGTGTGTGTGCGTGTGATGTTTGCAAGCCAAGAAGTGACTCATCATATCACACAGGGGGTCTGGGATTTAGCTCTGTGTCCTTATATCCACTTCATCTTTTCCTCTCGTGCTGGTGCTGTGCAACACCTGAAGTCTTTTTCTGGAAAGCGACGAGTCACACCTCGCACTCCAGCCGCTCTCCCCCTGAGGATGGAGAGCTGGGGTGCAGCCCAGGCCCGCTTTCTTTGATGCTCGACACTCCGGCTTCAAAGTCATCAGCATCAAAGCCAAGGACTTGGGATCAGGCCCAGGAGCAGCCCAGTATCCTTACGTTCGCGCACACACACAGGCAGAGACAACTTCACTTCAGGTTCGTCCGGCTTGAACAAAGCAAACTTCCTTACAGGGACACCACAAAGTTTGGTAAAACAGCACTTTGCTTAAGTGTTTGAAGATATAACCCTGCCAGTGAAACTAGAAACAACCCTCATGTTCTGTAAAGACTTTTATTTATGAAGTTAGACCTCATCAGTATGACTCACAGCTCATTCTTTGGGAGAAATCCATTCATTATTTGACAGAAATGATTTCAAACTTGAACAAGAAACCTTGGAAACACAACTCTAAACTCTTACCTATGATTCTTTGACCATTTTCAGGAACTTCTGCTGCTTTTACTCACTGAAATGATGAGTTTGTCCAGACCTGTAAGGGCCAAAAACGGGATTTGTAATTTGGCCTGAAACAAATTATTTGCTCTTTTTACTTTAAACCATACTTCACCATGTAAACCCAGAAAATTTTAATTGTTTCAACAATTAAAAATGAACACATTAAATATCGATTTGCATATATATGTTTTCATTTCTATAATTTCTCCAAAAAATCCCGCATTTTTCTGCAGTTTAGGGCTCACAGTAGCACCGCATGTATCTGATTGCCTACATCAGGTTTCGTTAAGGCGGAAGAAAATCACACTGATGATGTAGAAGTCTCAAAAAAATCATGCATAAATGTTGTACACTTGGAATCAAAGCGTTCCATTTGAAAATGCAGGCTGCTGGCTTTCTTGGCTGTCAGTAATAAAAAAAGATGAAAACTTCATTTTACTGTTATTATTTTCTTTATTTTTTAAGCACAAAAGCAAACAATGTTTAGTTGATTAATGAATAAAACACAGAGGCTCGGTTCAGCTGTGGTCAAATTTAAACATATATTGATGTTATTAGTTCTGAAAAGAGGAAAAATGTCATGTTTCTATTATCTTGATTACTGACTGTGTACTCTCAGTGCTGCTTTTAAATTAGGTTTGAGAAAATGAGTCCAAAAATTGAATTAATCTTCAAAGTATTTTTGAAGGGACATTTAAAAAAATAAAATAAATAATACCAGACTAAGAGCTGTGGCCTGAGGACAGCATTCACGTGTGTGTCTTTAAAAACATGATGAGCCTGGAAAAAAACTGATGTGGAAAAAAAAAGCAAAGGTATGAAAGTCTGAATTCAGATCAATAAAACCAGAGTCGAAATCCGACCCCACATCTGCCTGATCAGAAGACTGCGGAGTCTTGACATTATTAGCCTGTTCTCTCTCCACAACTAGTTTCCTGCCTGCTCCACGTGCACGTGGATGCACGTGTATGTGCGTTTTGGAGACAAAACTGCGTTAACCTCTCCAGCAGTAATCCTGCAGCCTGCCACTCTGGGCACAACAGAGTCGTACCAGGACAGCCTTCCATGTCTGTCTGAGACACACAGAACCTTTATTATCTTGCAGGGATTCAGGGGCATCTGGGGACGACCTGATTGTCTGCTGAATCCACGCAGACGCATAAAGGGCTCGGTGGTGTACGACGAACCCACTGGTAACTGTGTGACGATGTGCTGGGGAGATGAACCAGAACGGTGTTTGGAGACGGCAGCCTCACCTGACTGTCTGGAGCCTCACTGCTCTCAGCACACAACGTCAGAGCACACTTGAGGGAGTTGAAGGGCAGAAAAGACTGTGCAGAGCACCGAGTTGTATACTTGTATTTGGAAATATGTCAAAAAGGACGAAGGAAATTGGAGGAAGGAAGAAAAAAAGCCCGAGCCAGGCACACACACACACACACACACACACACACACACACACACACACACACACACACACACACACACACACACACACACACACACAAAGCTTTTTCACACTCTTTGCTCTTTTTCCACTTGGCTGAGCAATAGCTGAAATGATGCAGGGGCAAACTTCTGCAGAGGAGGATGTTCAGATGAGAAGCGTTATCTAAACAGCACTGCTGGAGAATGATTTTTTCTCAGCATGTGCATGGCTGCATTCACGTGCTATGCATTCTTTTTTTCAGGGTTTTTTTTGCAAGAAATTCAATTTTAGGCACATCTTTCACAAACTATAACACAGGTATAGCATGTCTGCAGATGTAAATGCATGAACTATGACTTAATTGTGGAAAAGCATATTCTGCAACTTATACATGATTCTTTGCTTGAAAGTCACACAGGCTCTTCCAACTTGCAGTGCAGGGTAACAGAAGGTAAATGAATACAAGCTTCTTCTGATGGTTAACAAAAAAAAGACGTGGGAGTGTCTGTATGTTGGCATTGGGGTCAAGCTGATTTTGGGCGGCTTGGTCTCCAGAGTTTCTTATAGAAACACAAAAAGCTCTGACTTCATTGATTTTTGCTGCATGTGGCCGGGGATGGATAGCCTGCTGGAGGTCGACCCTCGGGAAGAAGGGTACACATTCATTCTAATGTTAAACCAGCTTTTTAACCTCTGAAGTTCGACCACGGCACATGGTTGTTTGCACATGCTGTGTAGACCTGAGATAGATTTTCCTTTAGAGCAACTGTAGGGCTCCTGTGAGAAGAAATATGCAGGGCTGTCAGCTAACTGCCCATTAACATCTATAAGCAATAATAAAAAAATAAATCAAATAATAATCATGCACGCATGCATCATGAAGAACCAACAACCAAACACCCTCATTGTGCATATGCGGTTTTAGCAATGCCACTGCATGTGCAAGCTGCTGTGACACAAGCAGCCTCGCACACATATTGCTGTTGCTGTTTTTGCACATCTAAAGCTCAGCCATCACCTGAACATACTTTATCAACTGTGGATTTTGCAGAGAAAACAGAAATGACAAAACTAAAAAAGGCTGTTACTATTTATGGGTAACATTAAGATGATGGCAGAAGAAAAGAAATCCTAGAAACAGTCTCAGTGATCTTTCTCTCTACAGTTGGTATTATTTATTCAGAGTCTTCTGCCAAATTTCTTATTTTCTTTGGGCGTTTTGTCTTTATTGGAGACAGAAAAGCGGAGAGAGCAGGGGGAAGATACACAGCATGGGGCTTCAGGTCAGAGTCACCTGCTCAACCCACAAATTAACCGATACTAGAGGTTGGCAGCTCAATTAAAATATCATTGGTACTGATACCAATGCTGGTATTGGTATCAGATGGATAGTAGTGCAATAAAACCAATACTTTGTTTCTGTTCCCTAAGCTCAGTATGCAGCCCACTACACTTTAGAGACAGTCACATTTAGATTCAGGGGCTCCAAAATCAAACAAACAGAAAATCACAAAAAGTAAAAATCACAATGGTCATTAAAGTTTGTTCAGAATTCGCAAATTGATGATTAAGCTCACTATATAAGTTAAAAGTATCTGTATTAGTGTTGGCCCTATATTTAGCTGACATCACTTTAATACCAAAATGTGCAGTAATGCACAGCATTTACATAAATCAGAATTTCTTATTTTCTACCTGCATTATGCACATACTTACAGAGCTGGGGCCATTTCTGATAGCATGGTTTCACTATGAGCAGGACAGCCGTTTGCACATGTCGGAATTCCCCTTGAAGAATAATCTATGCACATTAGAAACGCAGTTATCTTAATAACATCACTAACCTTTCAAAGAACTCTAGGAGGGAAAAAAAGACTGAAAATCTAATTCAGCAAAATAAGAACTTACAAAGATTCGCATTTGACTCTCTTCCTCTGCTTTGGTCTAAATATTACGTTTTTGGAAGCTTCGATTAATCCTATTAGAAGTCTGAAATCACACCAAGTGCTGAACTGTCAGTTGAGTGGAAATAAATGATTGGTATGTAGTAAACAAACAGTCAAAACAATCTTAATTCAGCTCTGTCTGTTTCATAAGAAGTTACGACATGGTAAAATTGGAATGATTAGGAAATCATTTCAAGGTGAAAATTAGAAATGATTTATTTTATATACATTTTTATATCACATTTTAAATTTGTAAGCCAACAGCCTGTTCATAAAAAAGTGGAAAGAGGGTAAACAGAAGACGAGAAAAGCTGTTGGACATCTCAAAACTAATTTGGTTAATTTGCAACAGCACAGTAACTTGATTTGGTACATAAAAAAAAAGCACCACAGAGAAGCCATTTGACCACGGTGAACTCATTGTCATGTTCAAGAATGAACAGGTCATTTGAAATTTTGGACCTGCTGTAAGCAGCCAATCACATTGTGGGTACGCTTCGGTCATTAAGGGATGGACATGGTCGGGAACAATACTGACACAATAAGCTGTGGTGTTTGGTAAATGGTAAATGGCCTGTATTTGTATAATCTTTTACTAGTCCCTAAGGACCCCAAAGCGCTTTACACATCCAGTCATCCATCCATTCACACACACTGGTGATGGCAAGCTACATTGTAGCCACAGCCACCCTGGGGCGCACTGACACTGGCGCCACCGGGCCCTCTGACCACCACCAGTAGGCAACGGCTGAAGTGTCTTGCCCAGGGACACAACGACTGAGACTGTCCAAGCCGGGGCTTGAGTTTGCAGTTTGTCTTGTAACCGGAAGGTTGCTGGTTCAAGCCCCGGCTCAGACAGTCTCAGTCATTGTGTCCTTGGGCAAGGCACTTCACCCACTGGTGATGGCCAGAGGGGCCAATGGCATGATGTGGCAGCCTCGCTTCTGTCAGTCTGCCTCAGGGCAGCTGTGGCTACAACTGTAGCTGCCTCCACCAGTGTGTGAATGTGAGAGTGAATGAATAGTGGAATTGTACAGTGCTTTGAGGGCCCTGAAAAGTGCTATCTAAATGCAATCCATTATTAATCACTGACCCAGAAACCTTTAACCAGTTCAATAATAGTAAAACAATATACTTCTTTATTATACTGGAATCTTGCTCAAGAGTACTTTAATCTGGCAGCTTAACACCATTCAATTTAATTAACTATAGGCAGTCAACAAAACTGAGTTTCTTTGTTATATTAATTAAACAACCACCAATCCTGAACAAAATAAAAGACTCAGGCATTCTTGGATGCATGCATTTAATTCCTAACAGCTGATTATGTATAGTCATTAGCTGTTTATCAAACTACTTAATGTTATTCGCTGTTAGATAAGATTAGAGTAGCTATGGTTTACCAGGCCACTTCTTAAATAGCTGTAGTTCACTGATCATTTACAGTGACACCAGGCAGTTAAACAGCTCCATAAGCCCATAGAACAGGGGTGGTAAACAGAAGGTCTGGGGACCAGAATCAGCCTGGCAAAGACTCCGGCCCTCTGGATAAAAATAGCAAGGCATTTGTAGATGAACTCTAATAGGTTTACAACTTTGGCTGATGATAAAGATCACCCCAAAGCCATTCACACTACATCAGAGTAGTAAAGTAATAGATAAACAATTCAATGACAGAAGTTCCTATTATAGACGGGACAGTCTGGGCAGTGAGCTACCAGAACTTTTTATGTAATTTTACAATTTTACACATTTATGTACAAAACATGAGATGTGCTGTTGAAATTGCATTTTTTTTTATATTATATTATGATATTTCAGGGATTAAATATGCAGTCAAATTTCTTTGAACTGGTCCGGCTCACTTAAGATCAAAGTGAACTGTATGCAGCCCTTTATATAAAATGAATTTGACATCCCTGCCATAGAACTAAGCCCATAGTCCCAAACCCTAATTCAGACATCACACAACAATATAGCTACATTTTCAAGCTAAAAGCATTGGAGTGAGAGGGTGATCTCTATTGCTTTGCTCCAAAAAAAAAGAAAAGAAAAAAAAAAAGCCTAGAATCTTCCAAAATGATATCTTCCCCTCTGAAAACAAAGAGTTCAAAGCCACACTGACCACAGCGCCACAGTAACAGGCTTCCCTAAATCTGTTCACAAGATACACGATGCTTAATGATCATCCTGCTGTGGATTGCAAGGAAAGGTGTGTGTGTGTGTGTGTGTGTGTGTGTGTGTGTGTGTGTGTGTGTGTGTGTGTGTGTGTGTGTGTGTGTGCGTGAGTGAGTGACTGGGGGGCTCCCTATTCAACGAGAACATTGATTCAAAGAGATTGAAAGACATTTTAAATCGGAACAGAAAAATGACCAGAAACGAAACACTCAGGGATTTTCATTTTCTTCTCTCCTTTCTCTCCCTAACACACTGGAGGGTCTGAGCTTGCCAGAAAATCAGCTGGAAATTTGCAATTTTACCCCTAGAGGGGCTTCACACCTCATCTCTCTTAGTTAAAAACATGTCAGGAAGCTGAGGCGAATTAAGTGCAAAACTCGCCTTAAATCCAAACATCCTTGCTTACCAAGAATAACTGTGTGCCTCTCATTTCTCCAGTAAATGATCTGGATAAGAAAAATACATTTCTCTTTTAAGAAGACTAGCTGAAAGCCTGTCATGTGAAGAAAATGGCAATCAAATAATGAAACATTACTATTATTTATCCTTACCAGGACCTTTTATTTTTTATGTTTTCTGGTGTTTTTATCCTCCTAGGACCTGGCGTCCACATATGTGGACATCACATTTTGCGTTATTTAGACCAAAATACTCAATTTTGCTCTACAAGGGCCTGATATCCACTTACGAGGACATTATACTGCTACTGTTCTATCAAAATTTAAACGAATATCTTCATATGTGGCTCTGATTTTTCATAAAAACAAAAATAAGGTAAAAAAAAAAAATCTGGTAATTCTTGGTTTTTACATTCATTGAGCCCCAATATGCCCAAATATCAAAGAGAAATTAAAAATGCATGCCGTGGAAGAGTTCGGGTCTTAGGAGGTTAAGCCATAGATCCTAGAACACCCTAACGCATCATATCAGAGATAAAGTCTTTGCCAGCACATGAATGAAATTAGTGTTAATTAAATTTCTCCCTATTCAATAAAGTTTGTAAAATCCAAAAGACATTAAAAAGAACATCATGCACAGTTTAATGTTATTCTTGTCATGTGACAGCACTGCTGTTCAGTGACCGTGAATAGTCCGGTAGTTAGGCAGTACCAGGGGCGTCACTAGGTTTTAAGGACAGGGGGGGCTTAGCCCCCAAGAGATGCACACGACATGAACGAACGTAGTGAATGAGCACAAAATTTCACAAACAGAAAACAAAGACTGAGAAATTGTTTTCCTACTTTTTTGGACAGATTAAACATCCTAGGCCACCAATAGATCTATTGTTTTATTTCAGTCTGCTTTATAATACAGTACAACAAAAAAACAGAGGAAATGTGTTTGCCGCATCAATAACAAGAAAAAAACTGAAAATAAAAAAGTACATTTTTCTGGCTGCAATCACCAGTTACTTGGTGGGTGGAAGCATCAAAGAATGACGTCTGTTTTTAAGAGTGGCAACCTCTTTTTTTTCAGGTCAAGTCTGTAGTGCTTTGCAAGTTCATTCAAGTGTGGTTCACTCAAGAAGTTCTCAGATTTAGGACTGCATGCCTGGACGCCTTTTAGCAGCCCTGCATCTACACTGCAAAATCTTTGATCAAGCTCGCCAACCATCCGATCCACACAAGGGAAAAGTAACTCTCTTTTCAATGTGTCTGAGTTGTTCAATTCAGTGCGTGAACCCACAGTTGCCTCCAGGACAAAATCCTCCATTTTCCTCTGTTTGTGCCTTGTCTTGGCACCTGGTTCAGGGATACTGTGGGTGTTACACAGGGCCTTGGTTTTCTCATACAGCTCTGTAGCAAATGCATCTGAGTGTTTGCCCTTAAGTGTGTCACACACAGCTTGTTTGCAGATAAACGCTTCTGCCAGGTCTAAAGTCTCTTTCTGCAGGAATTTGTGGAGTCCTTCGGTTACAGACAGAATCGACTGAAACATCAGTAGTGCATAGACTGCTGAGAACTTGTAGAGCTTTGCTCTGAGACCAACAGCTATGGGGGATCCAATTGCAGATAGGCACTCCAAAATGGCAGGCAATGTCTCAAGAACTGCACTGATTGATCGCAACTGACATGCCCAGCGAGTGTTTGAAAGTTGCACAAGCTCAGTTTTTGTCAATCCAAGCTTTGCCTGAGTCTCCATGAACTTATGATGATTGACTAGGGAGGTGCTGAAGAAAGAATACACACACTCCAACAAGCTGAAAAGCTCCACAGCCTCTGGGACAGCCTTGCAAGTATTGCACAAAACCAGGTTGAGTTGATGAGCATAACAATGCACATAGATAGCCTCAGGATGGAGCCTTCTAAAATGTGCTTGTACACCTCCAGTGGAGCCACTCATAACGGCTGCACCATCATATGTTTGTGCTACACACTTAAGCTCTGCAAGACCATAGTTTTGGATCTGCTGCTGAATCTCATTTGCAATGGACTGGGCATCAAATGATTTTATCTCTGCAAGTGCAAGGAAACGCTCCTTCACTGCCCCCTCTGACACGTACCTGACACAAACAGCTAACTGCTCTGCCTTTTTATCCCTTGCCTCATCCACCATGATGGAATAGACTTTAGACTTTGTCATTTCAGATACAATGACACTAGTAACTTCCTGGGCACAACAGTCAATCATGTCATTCTGGGATGTTGGTGAGATATACTGTGCATTTGATGGGGGATTATGTTTTTGAAGAAAAGGATCAAACTCTTTCAAAAGCTCCATGCACGCAAGAAAATTCCCTCTGTTTGGGCTGTCTTCACCTTCATCATGGCCACGAAAAGGGAGTCCCTGTCTCCCTAACATAGAGGTGACTGCAACAATTCGTCTGAGATACTCTCTTCTTTCGACTATCTCACTCACATTTGCAGTTGCTATCATCTGTGCAACGTTTCCCTGTTTGCTAGTTCCCTGGTAGCTTTTCCATGTAACAACACTGTCCTTATGTGTTTGTGCCATCTCATGCTTGCCAAAGATGACTAAAGCTTTCTTCCAGTTCTTGCAACCGTTACTGACCAAACTATCATGTTTGATGTTTTTGCCAAACACTCTACATGGGAAGCAGAAAGCTGCATTCTGGTTGACTGAATATTCTAACCAGTTGTGCTTTTCAAACCAGCTGTGGTTAAATGCTCGCTTCTGTGTACCAAACGTATCATGTGGATAGCTCTTCAGCTTCACCTGTCTGGGCCCTGTGTCTTTGTCACCTAAATCAAACCCTGTAGTAGAATGAGTTGCTGCAGCTGCTTCATCATTTTCCCTCTCTTGGCCTGTTTGCTCTCCTCTCTCTGTAATAACTTGATCTTCCTCTGCCTCTCGATCTATTTGCTGCAGCTCCTCTGTCTCTCCTTGCTCTCTCTGACTTGAACTTGCCTGTTGACCTTTTTCTCCCTCAGCCACTCCTTCTGCCTCACCCTTCAAGATACATTAAAACATACTGAATTGTAATGTAAATTGCTAATATCATGACTTCTGCTCCCGCTCCACAGTAATTTGTTGCTCCCAAATATTTTGAAGTTACAAACATTATATTTTGAGCACGCATGTGACTAAAATGGTTGCAATTTAAAGCCCTGAAAAATATTACTAAATTACTTGAATTGAAGTAATATTAAAATAGAACCCTCAAAAATATGTGAGTCAGGCTAATTTGACTTATATACATATCTCTCTCTTTGCTCTCTCCACTTTCTAACCTTGACTCTCCTAAATAAAAGCTAAAGTTAAACAGGTCTTATATGTTGTACCGTGACTGAAATGTTTCATATTTCATATCCATATTGAGTCCCATAAAATTCTAATCAGACTGTCTGCATCACAAATGACTCCATCCTTTGACTCACCTCTCCAGCAGACGTCTCTCCCCTCTGCCTCTCTGTGCTCCTCTGCCCTGACTCCTACAGGTTAATGGGGATGGAGTGATTATTATTATTTCCACTGATGATAACCATACCTGAATGAGCTCAGCTGGATTTTTCAGAGCTAAAACGAGTGACAGAAATGAACATTATGCTAACAATTTAACTTAGTGCGCTAGCCAGGTTTTTATTTACAAAATGGGGAGCACCTGGTTCATTATTTACATGGGATTCTCTGCTGTTAGCTGGAGCTAACTAATTGTTACTACCAGCCAGTGATGAAGACTTACTTTCTTGAAAAACTTGCGTATATCCATGATTTCTTGCCGTTTGCCACATGTACGCTAGTGTTTCTGCAGGTGTATACGAGCGGAGTGTAAAGTAGCAGTGAAAACGAGGACTGGATTTTCAGTCATGTGGATGTCCCCTGTGAACAACTGGAACGGATTGGATAACGAAGCACTGACGCTACCTTAACAATGTAAAGCGAAAGGGACCAACCGAGTTATGATCATATTTGTGTGAATAGCGACAGGTTTATATTATTATTTCTTTAAACTCATATTCCTGCATCTTTATATTGAATTTGTCTGCAAGTTCTGTAAAAAAAAAAATCGAATAAGTTAAAAAAAAAAAAAAAAAACCCCAAAAAAACCCCACCAAATTATTTAGGGGGGCTTAAGAATATTTTAGGGAGGCTTCAGCACCCCTAAAATAGGCCTAACGACGCCACTGGGCAGTACAAAATATGCTCTGTGAGAAAACAGTGAGTAAACATTTGTATCATATTCTTTATCAAATCACAACTTATTGTTTTCAAGTGACAAATGACAAAACTGCTGTTTTACAAGAAAATCAAGCCGTTTATGTAGTTTAACAGGCAGGTGGCAAATTTAAGCCCGCGAGCTAAGACATGCATTTTACAGAAAATGAAGCATTTAAGGTGAAGAACGTTTAAATTAAGTGAATCAATCTTTTATGTTGTGATCATAGTGTGTTTTTGAGGCCACAGCATCATTTAATTGCTCATTAATGGAGCTCTTTAAATGTTTTTTAACCATCATTTGAAGTGCTAGACAGTCATTCAATCAAGAAAGCTACCCAGGAGCAGAGATATTACATTCTATACTTAAGCACAGATGTTCAAACTCACCACAGTACAGCAAGCTGACATGTTTATACTGGACAAAACTACCCAGTATTTCCGTGCAAAATTGAATAACATAAAGTTAGAATACTGATTCATCAAAACATATTACATACAAATCCAGTATTTGATTAAAATGATGACATTACATGTCAGCTTTAAATTTTCAGTCTGTAAAGTACCACTGAACAGTCCTTAACTTTAAATCTGACCTCTTCTTCCTCTCTGTCCTGTCTTTTATGGCCTTCGTATATCTTTCTCCATCTGTGGGTGAAGTGAGCTCTCATTATTTTCTCTCCCTGAGAAGCAGCTGATTCTGGCAGATAGGAGAAGAAAGAACATATTTGTGTAAAAATGTAGGGAGTAAACGTAAAAAGTAAATAAAGTACAGAAAACTGAAATTCTACTTAAGTACAGTATACAAGTATTTGTACTTCATTGCTTCACATCTCTGCCCAGGAGACACAACTCAATTATCTCTTGTCCCAGAGACGGCAGCATATAGTAAATATTTGTACACCTTTGCTTGATTCATGGTAATTAAATCTAGAAAGGACATTTACAGGCAGGTTTCTCTGGCAGATTGTTTTAAATTTGTTTTAAAACTTCATGTTCTCTCGTGGTTCATTTTTCGAGTCATTGCCTGCTTGGATTTTTTTTTAAAATCACAAATCACAAGCAGTGGCTCTGACGCAGCCACTGAGAACATTTTATGACTTGTCAGATCAGTCACACCCAATAGCCCACCCTGATGTATCATCTATTTTGCTCTAAATGGGACACAAAGAAGATACTGTGGCATTCATTAAGACTTAAGCCAGACTGAAACTCATCAGGAAAGTGCTCATGGGGTCCCCTGCTGGCCATTAGAAGAATTCATGGCCCCTCTGCACTGGTTTCACTTTACGGCTACCTGAGGTTTTAGTGCAGCTCACCTCACTTTCAGCCTGCTTTGATACTAATGTACCTTCAGGCTGTAGCCCATTACTGCTTCTCTCTAACACTGTAATGAGGCTCAGCTACTGTTCACAAACAGCAGGCGATTTGCTCTTGCCTTTAACCGCTTCACATCCTTTACATTGCTGACGAACTGTGTGTGTGTGTGTGTTTTCAGAACTTTATATTAAGTTAAGTAAGCAAAGGCCGCACATTGGAAAACTACCTTCCCACTTGTGCCACATACCCCACAGAGTACATACACTGACAGAGCACATATGAAATTAAGTAAAATAATTCAGGCTCACTTAAGTAATTTGCCTCAAAATTCCTTAGCAGGAATCTATTTTGTTGTTGGTGGGGTTTTTTTTCCAGGACATTGCTGGTGAGATTGCCCAAATGTGTCCTGTAGCTGACATCCTTGTGAGGACATTGTATAGTCTTACAGTCACTCCCTCTTATCACTTGTGATAAATACAGGCTGACATAAATGAAGACATATGAGCAATAAAGCAATTTTCATATGACACTTATGGATATTAATTACTGAATGAAACTAGAGTAGGTTTGGCATCTGTGGCATTCATCTGATATATTGAACACCCGAGAGTGTGCATTCGGGTCACAGTTTTACGCAGTTACCGGAGGAGAGTGAAGTACCCAAAATGTCCCGACTACTTTATCGATGCTTTCAGTCTTTGTTAAACTCTTTTCTGTCAAAGTAAGTATCGACTGTAAACCTTAAATGTATGTAATTTAGCCAGGGCATTGTTATTAAAAGCAGCACCCAGTGACATCTGCAACCGCCAGATCTCCAGATAAATTGATCTCATAGCAACCATATTCCTATGGCAACCAGGATACAGATGCCACGCTGAGGTGATATGCAGAGTAACTGGCTGCCACAATGACATTTTTTTCCATAAGAGAAAAAAAACTTGGCTGAATGATTCATCTAGTTTCCATCCCAAAATTATTGCCTGCATCATTGGCCTCCTACGATTTCCTGCCTATTCTTCTTACTTTAATTACTTTTTACCATTTCTCCAAAGCAGCCTCCTCTCACTGTGATTGATGTACCCCCTGAATTAAGGATCAGAGACATTTGAAAAAATTGATAGTTTTTGCTATAAGTTACCCTTGGAAAAACTTTTAAAAATAATTGTAGATCCCTACTAAATCCCTACTAAACTAAGCGAGATGTATGAATATATGAAGTTTTTTGTGCACACTAAAAACACAAACAAAACCAAGCAAGTGGCCTAAAATGTCAGGAGTAAAAGTTCATTTCTCCCTCTTTACATGCTCTGAAATATAAAGAATAATAATCATTAAAATTTAGGTTTGATTATAGGTTCTGTTTGTGATGAGTTGTACTTGATGCTTTAGAAATTTAAATGCAAGACTTTTTTGAATCCATCACATTGACCATTCAGTAACTATATTCAACACCCAATCGTTCATCCTTATAAACATGCAAAGATAGGCACGAATGAGCATTGGCCCCAAAAAAGAGAGACATACAAAAGACTGATATATATATATATATATATATATATATATATATATATATATATATATATAACGGTGGTCCCCGTGGTAATCGGAGCACTAGGTGCGGTGACTCCCAAGCTAGGCGAGTGGCTCCAGCAGATCCCAGGAACAACATCGGAGATCTCTGTCCAGAAGAGCGCAGTCCTGGGAACAGCTAAGATACTGCGCAGGACCCTCAAGCTCCCAGGCCTCTGGTAGAGGACCCGAGCTTGAAGGATAAACCGCCCGCAGGGGCGTGCTGGGTGTTTTATATATATATATATATATATATATATATATATATATATTTTTTTTTTTTTCTGAGTCTTAAAACAACCAACATTTTCTTTTTTACTGAAGTCACAGAGCAGGCGCAAGGGGGGGGGGGGGGGGTTCCCCCAAAGGCTTCCATACAGCTATATTTGCAACTTGAGAAATTAGCCCCTAGTGGTCATTAAAAACAATGCAGGTTTAAAGCACTTCCATGTTAGCGTCACTTTTCACGCATCCATCTTTTATGTTGTCAATGGTCCAGATAGATTGTGGTGTAACTTAAAAACCAAAGGTGTTAACTGACAGATGCTAAAATTTATGTCATTTGGACCTGAATGGACCCTAGGGGACTCGTGGTAAAAAAGCATAAAAAATGTTTAATTAAAGTTGCCATGGCTCCCATTTTAAAATGCCAATCTTCAGTGCAAAATAACCACAATGTAAAAAGATATGGACTGTATGGTTAGTTTCCCCTTTCATGTGGAATTGCTTTAGAACTTACCTATCTACATTTTTATTTAGTAAATTTGCATTATTACAATTGCAAGTTTGCTACTTTGAATGACAGGTGAATGCTCACAGTGTCATTAACTGAACAAGAGGTCTGTAATCCAGTTTTGGGAAGTGGAATTCTAACATTTTATCTGTATGTCACTTGATATCGTATCAAGTGACATACGGTTACTAATTACTATACTAATTATAATTAGTGTCTGTGACTTTGTGATGCACCTACACGCACAATGCTATGCTGCATTAATATGAAATTTGTTGCATGAGTTGATAAAATAATTTGCCAGCATGATCATCACAGGGATTTTGGATGAATCAGCTGACATTATAAACTCGAGGCAATAATCTTCTAAGTTGAAAGCTTGAACCTCTCTGTTAGTGTTAAATTGATGAAACCAAATGATGTGAATCAAATGCCATGCTGATTACTAGTTTTGTTAGGAAGGCAATGAAGGCATGTCCCAAGTGTGGCGCACAAATATGTTCTTCTTTTCCTGGGATGTGAAGGATCCAACTGGTATATTCTTCATAACCCTCCCTATATATTGTAATATATAAATACCGGTATTGCTTTTGAGCTGTCTCACTATGTAATTGTATTTCATCCAACTGTTGAATGCTCAATTTCAGCCTATGTGCTAAGCTGTGGTTTTCCATTGTTTGAAGTCTGGGAAGCATTTCCCATCTTGATAAGGTATTTCTATCAGTAAACTAGTCATTTATGTGTCATGTGTTAGGTGTAAACTATGTGATGACACAAGCTTATATAAAAGTCTGATACCAGCATACAGCGATCTGTGGTCACCTCCTCACTGAAAATGAGTCCTCACTGCTTCTGTGATTCTTTTAATCTTATTATTGCCTCTGATGTTTGCATAGTTTATGAAACTGAGTCAAATCTCCCTAGTGTTATTGTCTAGCCATTTCTTTTTTTATTATGATGTGTTGTTTCCACAGTTTGTATTGTCTGCACAATTCTATACACTATATGAGACTTTGCCGTGTGTTACAAGGCTCAGACCTAATTATTTAAAATTATGGCTTGCTCATTGCAGGTATGTTTCCCAGCTTGAGTCTCACAGCACTAAAAGAAAAAACGTTTGGATTCTGCCTTTAATGGCAGCAAAATTTCTGATTCTAGTCTTGTACCAAATCAAAAGCTTGATAAAAGTGATAAACATGATAAAAGTTATCCAGTGGGGTCACTAAGGTAAGGTAAAAATTTGTCATAGACTATCGTTTCACATGGCTACACTGTCCCATGGTCACAAACCTTGTTTTGTACATCATATGACTTCAAGGGCTTGCAGCTAAATGGAAAGTCATGAGATTGGCAAGATGAAAAATGATAATTTCACCAACAGATTTGATGTCTTCCTATACGTCACCTCATTTCAGATAACATAATGATTCATCACATATCAGGAACTTTACATATTGTAGGTATGTAAAGCGCTATACAAATACAGGCCATTTACCATTTACAATTTACCATGTATCGGTATGTTCTGGGATTTCTTCTGTTCTTTTAATGCCAAGTCAGTGCTTCATGCAGAAGAGGTGGCCCTATGCCAAAAGATGGGTTCCTGTGGTTTCTGGAACTCACTGGAACATTAACTTAACAAAATGCTCACGGATTACATGGATATCTATTATAAAATCTTTTTAAAAAACGCTTTTGCCTCTGCTGGAAGGGATAAAATGAATACGATGATATAAAGCTTAATAATTTGTTTATTTTTTGATGAAATACTGCTTATAAAATGTGACAAGCATAAAAAAGTACTAAATCAACTTTTAAACTTAGTTAAAGTTCTTAACTAATGGATGCAACCAACTGATGCTGATCCACTATAGCAAAACATTACAGCTCACCTTAAACATAATTTCTATCAACTGGCAAGTTTACCAGTTAGTTGCTAACTTCATATTTGGTCAGTCTTAACTGCAGACCTGGGCATTCCGCTAAGGGTTTGAGTTTTTGGCATGTCTGGCTAAGGGCATGTCTGTGGTGCCACAGCAAATTTTGATCATTCGCCGTGATATTTTCATTTGCTGTCATTCACAAAAGCATAATCCAAAGTTTGATAAGGGTATACCCTTGAATATATTTCAATTGTAATATTTAACAATGGTTACAGCACCACCTAGTGGGAACAGGAAATGGCATGTTTTACACTTTGAGATACAGCTTCAAGGTGACTGACCTGAGCCACCCAAAATAACTCAAGAAGTTGGTCTTGGGTTCTGTGAATTTTTTGCCAAAGGGCGTCACCCTGGTGGCACTGCGAATTTTAATGTTTCACCATGAAGCATGAAATTGCTATAACTCAAAGACACGTGGTCCAGTCTCTCCCAAAGTTCACTGGCAAGATGAGAGTCCAGCCCTGAATAGACTGATATGATACTTGTCAACAATAGTTAGAACTACACCTAGTGAAAACAGGAAATGTAATGTTTTAATTTCATATTCTACTCCTCCTAGATTGACCACATGAATAAATATCAGACTTTGATGAAGCTACAGTGTGAAAATTGGGAGATTTCATTTAACAACAAACCCTGGTGCCATGGTGATTCGTCTTGAAACAGAAGGTAATTGTTGAGATCTTGAAAAGCCTAAAAAAATCATAAAATTCGATCAAGATGCACAAAGACTCTTGAAGCCATGGACTAAACTCCAATGGTAGTGAGCCATTTTGAATTTAATGTATAATTTTGCCAGCATTTTTGAGTTCATAGGCATCTATGTGCCAATATTATGTCACACTTATAGCACCACCTGGTGGCAACAGGAAATACCCTGCAGGTTATAATCATCAAACAATTTATATGGAATTTTAATTGGTTGTTCCAGCCATAATATACAGCAGTTGACATGTGGGTAGTCGATGTATTTAGAGGTAGTCCTCCTTATTCATTTGTCAGTTTACTCTCTACATCGTACCTCTACCACTGGGAACAAAAAAAGTTTCAGAGCATGATGATACCACCGCCATGCGTGACAGTGGTACTGTGTTCTTAGGTTTGAAAGCTTCACCTTTGCGCCTCCAAACATATCTTTTGTCATTGTGGACAGATAGCTCAATCTTTTTCTCATCTGACCATAAAACCTGTCTCCTGAAGGCATTTGGTTTCTCTAAAAAGTTCTTTTGCAACTGCAAATTTCAGTTGACCTTAAACATTTTGGAGCAGAGGCGTCTTTCTTGGATGAACCCCTTTTAGTTCCTTGGGTTGCTCATGAACATCCTAACCAAATCATCTAAGGATGACAGTTTGGGTAATCTTTCAGACCCTTGGAAAGTAGGGATGCATCAGAATAACATGTAGTAAAATACAGTTGTTTAAATTGATGAATCTGCAGCTGTTTGGAAAGGACCCATTAAGCTTCTGGAATAAACTTTCCAAAGCCCCAACTGACACCCTACTGAAAATTTGTGGACTACGCTTAAAAGCTTGTTCTGTTCCAACAAATCAACTATGTTAAATGAACTCTACCAGTTCTGTCAAGAAGAGTGGTCATATATCAGGTCAAAATTATGCGAGAAGCTTGTTGATGGCTGAAAAAAGGATCTAATCAAGGTGCGATTAGCCAAAGAACATTACCCATATATTAGCTAGGGCGTATTTTATACTCTTGACCCTGTGTGGATTAAACAAAATCCAAGTTCTTGTGTTTTCTAAAGTCAATAAAGCTGTACAATCATTCCACCCTGGAAAAAATAACAGCACAGAGGAATCATTAAAAGCCCTTCATACCCATGATGATTATATGTAAACTTCTAAACACAACTGTATCTAAAACACATGAACAGTGTCAGAAAGTCATTTGAAGAAATAAGAAAAACCCCCCAGCAAAGACCTGACACAGGACGATGAATCCAAATTTGACATTTTTGGTTCAAATTGTCTTCCATATGTAGAGAGGAGGACGGGAGAAAGTACAACCATGACAACCATCTGTAAAACATTATCAAGGCAATGTGGGATCATCTTGACAGAAAACGAAAACTAAACACAACCCACATCCAAAGAAGAGCTTTTGATGTCCTTGAAGAAGCCTGAAGACTTTGTAAAGAAATTACAAGAAAGCTTGGCTAATAGACTTCAGGTTGTGTTAAAGAATAAAGGCGGTCATACCAAATGTTAACTTTCAAGCTTTTTTTTAAATTTTACAAACTGCATTTTTTGGCCTTAGATGCTATAATAATTCTGCAATGATGCAAAATGACTGTTGTCTTAAAATTTTTGCACAGCACTATACTAGTCTGCATCAACACTGGGATGGGTGATGCCTGCAGAGATTATTAATGGCATTCACTTCAGAGGGGGGCTTTAATGTTCTGGTTCACTAGCATATGAAATTATACCAGTGAACCTTCTTGCTATAAAAAAAACACAATTTGTTTGGGCAAATTATAATGTATATATTTAAAGCTGTGCAACATGGTGAAATCCACATCGGTGTCATTACCTTTAAACCGGTAGAACTAAACACTGATACCACCTCTTATTACTCATGACCTCTTTCACAACATGATTGGGGATAAAATTTATTTATTGTCTAATTAATGTTTTTGAATATTATTGAGACTTTGAGTGATAGGTGGATCTCAACATAGGCAGTTGGCTAAATGATGTAACCTCAACAAATATGAGTCACCTGTCTTTGTGGTCTTGGTGGCTCCGGGAACTTTTAAATGCAGCTGTCAGACAAATAATATTCCTTTCTCTGTGATCAACTGAACATGTCATTTACAAGTCAATGAAATTAATAACAGTAGCAGGAAACAAGTATCTGTCTCTGTGAAATGTACTCATACAGTCTATTGATCCACCTTGCTAACTAAACTGGCAATCTGCTGACAACAAAACTTAAAAGTGGTCGGACCTGAACTTTCGTGTCCTGCCTAAAAGATGGGTGTGTACCTCCCTCTGCAGACTTCACTGTCACTTCCTTTTAAGTTGAAATGCCTTATTTTATTTTAAATGTCAAGAAGAAACAAAGGACACATTTGTTTAGCTGCAGGACTTATAGAAAAGTACTAATCACTGCGGCTTGGGGTAAAGAGAGTTGGGGTGGAGGATGCAATAAGAGTTCAGATGAAAAGGTACTGCACTCGCAGAGCTTAACAAATGAACACCTACGTGACCAGAAGATCTTATCTCTGGCTTTTTGTTATAATTGATAGTTCCACATTGCCCCTCCTTGGAATTTCCCAACATTATACAGGAGGGATTATGAGTTTAGACTGTTTTGTGTGTTATTTGATTGTTATTGTTAATAGCTTTATTTAACCAGGATACGTAATGCCGAGATTAAAAACCTTTTGTGCGCTGACCAAGACGGAAAAGAAATTGACAACTTGAAACAAAATCACATTTAATAATACTCGCAAATGTCTAAACAAGGATATTCTCGCAACCTTGACTTGGTGCTCGTTCGTCTGGGAGATAGACGCAGAAATGAAGCCACACAATTAGCCACATCTAACAAAAGAAAAGGAAAGAGAAGGCAACTACTTCTATAGATCATGTACATGTACTTATGCTAACCTAACCGTCGCCATTTTTGTTTTTGCCAACTTCAACTGATCTGTTTAGATTTGTTTCCCTGAATTTGACTCAACAGCAAAACCCAAGACTTTGCACAGAGTTTTAGACAATTGTTGCCGACACGTACTGTAATTCAAACCTTCACGCTATCTCGAGTAAAATGTCAACATTTAAGAACTTTCATACTGGTAAAGGTTTTTGGCCTATAGGAATATAAACATTTACAGTCTTTGCTACATCACCTTTACATTCCCAGTTTTGTAATTTATAGTTGTTTAAAATATCAGATTAATTAAAGAAGGAAATGGGCAGTCAAAGAAAGGGAAAGTAAACGAGGAAATTATGAATGAATACTTATGGTGAAAATGAATTATTCGTGGTTCATTTTTTCCAAAAGCAGGATGAGCTTTCTGAAAGGCAAAGCGCCACAAACCACAGTCTGAAGGAAGCAAACACATGCAAGTCACACTGTGTGACTCACGTATTACTGTTAAAATACAGTCAGTGCACTACTGCTTACAAGGAGAATAACTATTTCTCAAGCTTCCTGCTAAACACACAGTTTCATTTTTCACCACTGTGATTAAAAATGAGCTAAAAAAAAAAGCCTCCTATCAGCAAGGAGGGAATCAGCTTAGACCATGTTGGTCACACACAGACTCTGTAAGCCTGTTATACTAACAGGGATTGAAATGGTCTGCATCCATTATGCACTTAATACCTCAGTGTTATGCACACGGATCTCTGTATGTTTCGAGAGACCACTTAAACCGAGATCATCCTCTGACTGTCACTGAGCATCACTTGGTCCCATAGAAATAAGATTCCCTGGAAGACCGAGTCGTCTGACGCAAACAGTGGTGTGATCTGATAAAACTGAAAGATGTGTCATCGGTGTTTGAACCCTCGGTCTGATGGGCCCTTAAGCAGTCTGCTTGCCTCTCTATTCATTAGTCAGTTTGCCAGATAAGATGAAACTAATATCTGTATGGCACACGGTAGCCAAGCAAGTAATTCAACAAGAGATCAGTGGTTTTTTGTTTTTTTTTAAGTCTTGTCTGATCATGTTGTTTGCATTATATTCAGAACCCAAAAGAAAAAAAAGAGGACTGGGACACTAATGAAAATGTCATTTTAAAAAACAAACAAACTGAATGCTAGAGTCAGTGCTCGACAGTGACGGCCCGTTTGGTAGTTTTGACTCGTGAATCTCTCTCAGGTGACCAGTGACGTTTTTAAAAAGCTCTGTGGTCAGACATTTCTAATTGACCGACCTTTTTTTCCCCCTCTGTTTTTCCTGAAAGACCTGGAATGAATCAGAAAGGGGAAGTTTAAACGAACACTGACTTTGTTCCCCACATTTAGCACTGAAGTGAAAGCAAGAACACATCAGTTCCCCTGCTGCTGTACACTACATTAATGCCTAAGGACATACAACATTGTATAGCACATACATGAGAATCAACCTGAATACATTAAAACTACAGAGAAGTAACATTAGCCACAACTGACCTACAGTATTACACAGAACTCCCTAATCCTGATTATGTGGCAGTGTGTAAATGTATATGGGGGAGACTTATTAAGAACTAAAGATGCATCTTAGCTATCTCAGTTTCTTTAGAATAACTAATATTCCATTTTTTAAAATTTTTTTTTTTAATATGCAGCTTCCATATTGAGAGTATAAAGTTTGCTTTTCTGTGCATTAGTTGATCTGGTGAAGTCAAGACAATCTCTGATGAGCGATTTTTCTGCCAAAATGCAGATTACATGAATTCAACAAAGAGAATAATTTATGTTCATGACTTCCATTAATGTGTAATATTAGACAAATTCGGTTAAATTCAGATTTGTTTGGGGTTTTTTGTTTGCTTTTTTTTTTTAATCTTTTCCTCATTGCTTGATCATCATATCAGTTTCTCTTCACTGTCATTTCTCATTAACCGTCTTACACAACATGAAACAGGCCTCTTCTTTTGAACTGTCTAAATAAAACTGAGTAGCCTTTTGTTTCCTCCTTTTCCCTCTCACTGACACACAAAAAGTTCCTTTCTTGAACTGGTGAATGGTTTACAGATTAGCCACAAGGACAGATTATGTACCAAATTAAAAGAGAATAAACAACGTCATAACAGAGAGATAAGCAATCATATGAAGCTCAGTTCTAAATCTGTTCTTTAAAACTACACAGCAAGAAAATGTGACGACTTACTTTTTCCTTTCTTTCCTTTCTCTCTGTCTCTCTTTTTAGAAGTAAACAGAAGCAGTAAAATAAAAATGGATGCACCAGGATGACCAAAGGAAGAGCTTTAAGGCGTTTTCAACACTCAAAAGTGCGTCATCAGTGTGTAATCTGACATTTATTAAAAACATTTGTTCAGTTACAATTGCTTCAACGTTACACCGTTAGGCAGTCGGTCACCGAGTGAGGCGTCCCGCTAATATGGACCCGCTACCAGTGTCGGAAACATCAGTGTCGGTTTTCTGGATGAGCCTTTTAAAAACCGAACTTCACAGAGACACCAGAAGGCGATATTAGCGCGCGCACGCACACACACACACACACACACACACACACACACACACACACACACACACACACACACACACACACACACACACAGTAGAAAAATAGAGTGATTACCAATTGAATCCAATTGAGACTTTTTCATACAAAAAGAAGAAATAAAGAGAATCGCTATGCGCAATCAATGAAAGTCGAGACAAGCACAAAATTACAGCCTACGGTCTATGCTTCAACATGACTTTAGGCTATTTTGACAAAGAGTCCTGAAAAAAAATTCTTCATGTTTTTTGCAAGAAAAACAACAATGTGCCATGGGTGAACATCTGATAGCAGCATCTGGATATTTTGCACTGTGGGTTGGATACTTATTAAGCAGAGTGGGCAGAGCAGCGGGCAGTTCAGCATCTACACATGGAGTATCGCTGTTTGGGAATTCAGCAGATCGTTCCTGTATTGTTCCAGCCAGTTTCTAAGCTCGGAAATCCGGTATCCCTCTGGACCCCTGCCCCCCTGGTACACCACTTTTTCATCGCTCACGATGTAAAGTCTCTCAAAGTAGGCTCCATACGCGGCGTTACATGAGTTGTCCATATTATCCACCACCACGTTGGTCTCCGGCACCTCAGTGAGCATCAGCTGAGCGGCTCTCAGTCTGTCCTCCAAACAGCGATGCTTGGGGATCTGATACGGCGCGTCCGAGCTCACCCAGCCGTCCGAGGGATGCGCCTCTTCGATATATACAACTAAAAAGTCCGCAATGTCTGCGTACTGACTCACGACGCGCTGAAACGCCGTCAGACGCGTCATGAATGGCGGTCAGGAGCAGCTGCCAAAGTTAAGAATGAGCGGTCTCTTCCCTTTCACGCAGTCCAGGATTCGCACCTGCTTCCGCTCCTGGACGAGCACCACCTCGGTGTTGGGCGCAGGGCGCCCAAGGTGCGCAGATTTGAGAAAGTCCAATTTCTGACCATGCCACACGGCCCTCAGGGACTCCAAGGTGAACATCTTGTTAGAGTCAGAGACGCACACCGGCGGGTCGTCAGGGCTCTCCTGCCTCTCTCCCATTTTCAGCAGCACTTGTTTCCTAATGCACAAGAAATCCAGGAGCCACAGCATAACTGCGGCCAGAAGGAACCGGGGCAGCAGCATCAGGCAGAGGGCTGCATGCTTCAGCGCCTTCGCCATTTGGACACCGCCGGAGTCGTCCATCATCTCTCCCCCAGCTGATAGGATGAGACTGTGCCGGCAAACGAGACAACTGGTATTTAGTCACCTTTACCCATTGGAGAAAACTATCTGACGCACGCAGGCACTCTTTTTATAGGTACAGCAGCGTTTGAATAATGAGGAGGGGGGGACACGCCTCCGGTACCCGCACCGCCCACTCACATGGTGGGGATTACCTCCCGTCAACTCTGGGCTTCAAAGATCCACAAAGACATGGGAAGCGCGAGAGGAAGATATATTGAGAGGTTGAATGTTGATAACACATAACAGTTCTCTATCTTTTGGGGTTTGTTTTGTTTATTTATTTATTTTTTCTTTTTTGTACTTTATTGGGCATGTAGACTTCGTACGGTTAGTTCAGAAAGTAGGCAAAACATTTGATTCACTTCATGCTTCAGCGGCCTCTACGGCCACTAGACGGCGCTGGATTCATACAGACCATCTAGGCTGGATGAGTCATTCGCTTCGTCTAGGGCCCCTCAACATATTGTTAGGAAAAGGAGGCAGCATAAACCTGCCATCACCAGTTTCAAAATTGAAGTGCGTGTGTCTGTGCCCGTGATCATGGCAAAACATGATCCCAAAGACAAACTGAAGGAGGAAATAATCACTGTGCTGTTTTGAGCAACATTTGGGCAGTGCTGTGTAGGTGAGATTAAAATGAAGGTTCATCTATGGGAGCTATGAACAGTGAGTAGGCCATGCTGAGCTGGGCTTTGGGGCTATTGTAAGATAAAATTCTGTTATTTTGTCAGCAACTTTTTGTTCCTGACTGTCTGGTCTAGTAAAAGATGATTAAACTAGAAAATGAAACGTGGAATTTACTGTATTGTCATTCTTAAGTTCCTCCTATTTACGATGATTACACAGAAAAAAGAAATGTGGAATTACTGTATTCTCATGCTTAAGTTTCTCCTATTCCGTATGATACAAAAAGGCCAAAGCAAATCATGTTGCCTCACCATGAAATTTCCTCCTCATCTCGGGCGTTGATGACATGGCATCCATGTGACTGCTTGGATCGGTTTCTCTGATGCCATAACACTCCCAGCATGTGTCCAACCTTCTTTCCCACCCCTGAGTCTGTCCCCTGAGTCTTTCTTTCCTCCTCCTACCTTTTTCATTCTACCCCATGGCTTGTTTCACTGTGTTGGCTGTGTCATACACCGGCTGTAAAAACAGATAGGAATATACAGTTTCTTGTCACCTACAGAAATTCTACTATGCTGTTCACTATTTATCATCACCCATATACAGTTACAATGTTGGATGATCATTTTAAACATAATATGACCATTTCTCCCCCCCCAACATTGGCTTCTTTTTACTGGCTCCCTGTTAAATCCAGAATAGAAATCAAAATCATTCTCTTCAAATATGGGTATCAAATAACCAGGCTGCATCTTATCTTAAAGATCTAATAGTACCGTGTCACCCTGTGAGGTAGCTTGACCAAAGTGGCTGAAGAAGGGCAGGAGACAAATGCTGTCCAGTGCAGCAAGTGATTTATTCACCATCTTGGTGACAATTTTTATTTTTATTTTTTTTAACCCCCCCCCCCAAAACCCCCCCCCAACTCAACTCCAAAGTTAACCCAGTTGTTACGTTCCCCCCGAAGGGGTCTAGGCATATGAGTGAGGGGACCAGTAACAAATGAGTCCGGAATCAGAATGAAAAGGAAAACAGACAGAGTTGTTCTGTATTAATAGAACTTTATTACGAAATGGTACAGGTGGATTACAAACGACATTAACATTAACTTAAAGGGCCGGCAACGCCGTCTTACCAACAACGCCAAAGAAACAAAGAAAACGCTCGCAGCCACGAAAGGCAGGAAGACTACCAAACAAACACAATAAAAAAGGCGGCACTTCCCACACTTCCTACCCTACTCCCCACCACGGGGAGACACTCTCAGGGCCCACAAGCCCGTCTGCTCACTGGTCAGAAAGAGGCTGTCTGTCCAACATCTAGCACCGAACCGCGTAGAGCCACCGAGGAAAAAAGCCACCCTGCTCACAGCTCATCCCCAGTTTAAATAGCCTCAGAGGATGATTGCTGACTGGAGTCAGGTGGCAAACGAGGCTAATCAGCAGCAGCTGTGTCCTGGGGAGAGAGGAGAGTGAGAGAGACAGAGAGGGGTAGGAGTGGCAAGAGGGGTGGAGGCGGGGAGAGTGGGCAAACACCCCACCCACACACTCCCACAGCCTCACAGAACGTAACATTCCCCCCCCCCCCCCCCCCCCTTACATTGAAGCCCTACCACAACAACAACAACAACAACAACAACAACAACAACAACAACAACACCCTATTGCGAGCTGCGTGAGAGTGCATCAGCCACTATATTGTCAGTACCTTTCTTGTGTATGATCATCAGATTGTAATCCTGGGCCAGGAGTGCCCAGCGCATCAGTCGCTGGTTGTGATTGTACATCCGGTTCAGAAAAACAAGGGGGTTGTGGTCTGTGAACACGGTCACCGGGGAAGCGCTGGAGCCCACATACACTTCAAAGTGCTGCAGAGCTAGAAGCAGAGCTAAGGCTTCCTTCTCTATGGTAGAGTAGTTCAGTTGATGGGGTTTGAACTTTGCAGAGAAATAACAGACCGGATGGCACACACCTTCCTCATCATCCTGCAGCAGGACTGCCCCGGCTCCGGTGGCACTGGCATCGACCTCTAGCTTAAAGGGGCGAGAGAAGTTTGGAGCTGCCAATACAGGGGTGCTGCACAGAAGAGATTTTGCCGACTCAAAGGCATGCTGGCATTCAACTGACCATTCAAAAGGCACCTTTGGGCTACACAGTTTGGTTAGCGGGGTCACGACCACAGAAAAGTTCTTACAGAAACACCGGTAATATCCGGTCATCCCTAGGAACCGCCTTAGTTCCCGTCTGGTGGCTGGACTCGGGTAGTCCAGGATTGCAGCAACCTTCGCCTCCACTGGGCGGACCTGCCCAAACCCCACCTGCTTACCTAGGTAAGTGACGGTTGCCTTACCAAACTCACACTTAGCGAGATTGAGGGTCAACGAGGCCTCGGCTAGCCGCTGAAACACTGTCCTCAGAAGGGACATATGATCTGCCCATGTGTCTGTGTATAGCACCACGTCATCTAGATACACATTGCACTGGGGCACATCTCCCAACACCAACTGCATCAGTCGTTGAAAAGTAGCTGGGGCATTTTTCATGCCAAAGGCCATTACTGTGTATTGCATGAAGTGGTCAGGGGTGACAAATGCAGAAATCTCTGAAGCTCTGGGAGTGAGAGGCACCTGCCAGTAGCCTTTAAGGAGATCGAGTTTGGTGATGAATTTGGCAGGGCCGATGCTGTCAATGCAGTCTTCCATACGAGGAAGCGGAAAAGAGTCAGAGACCGTTACAGCGGTTACCTTCCGATAATCTGTGCAGAAACGGGGTGTGCCATCAGACTTAGGTGTTAGTAGACATGGGGAGCTCCAGGGGCTACAACTAGGTTGTGCCAAGCCGTTTTCTACTAAGTACTCAACTTCTTCTTTCATGACCTCACGTTTGGCGAAGGGGCAACGATATGCATGCTGCTTGATTGGGACTGCGTCTCCAACGTCAATGTCATGCTCACAAACGTGGGTACGCGAGGGTACGTCACTAAAAAGAGACAGGTAGGAGTGCAGCAAGTCAAGTACCTCTTTACACTGGGACGGAGGAAGGTGAGATAGGTTGGCCTCGGCCTTAGCTAAAAAAAACAGAATTTGACAACCGCCCACATTGCTGTCCCTCAGAAAGGGTACCCAGATCATCATCACCCTTAACTTCAACACTTAGCAGGGCAACAGGGACTGAACCGGGGACAGCCGTCCCAGCAGTGTCTGATGATTCTGTCATGCTGGTGTCTCTGGTATGGTTTCAACATGTTGACATGGCATAGGCGAGTCTTCCTTCTGCGTTCTGGGGTGTTGAGAATATAGTTGGTGTCAGACACTTTTTTCACTATCACATAGGGGCCTGAGAAACGAGCCATGAGGGCAGAACTGGGCACGGGCAACAACACAAGAACTTTGTCCCCAGGCTGGAACTGTCTTTCCACTGCTTTTTGATCACATCGTTTTTTCATGTTTGCCTGGGATACACAGAGAGCCTCTTTTGCTAACAAAGTAGCCCGTTGCCACCTGTCCTTGCATGTTTTTACAAACTCCACCACAGTAGTTTTAGGCACACAACCACTGAGAAAACTCTCCTTCAGCACCTTTAGCGGACCCCGCACGTCATGTCCAAACACCAGGGTAGCTGGGCTGAACCCCAAAGACTCCTGCTTCGCATCACGTATAGCGAACAATACAAAAGGGACCCCTTCATCCCAGCTTTTTCCGGTGTCGTGGCAATACTTACTCAACATCGCCTTGAGAGGTTGATGCCACCACTCCAGTGCACCTTGTGACTCTGGGTGATAAGCACTAGACACAGAATGAGAAACTCCAAAGGACCGTGGAGTCCGATTAAAATCCCTGGACATGAAATTGGTACCCTGATCTGTCTGCACGGTTTTCGGGAGGCCAAAGGTGGTAAAGAATTTGACTAGTGCTTTGGTAATGCTTGCTGTCGTGATTTTCCGCAGAGGAATCGCCTCTGGGTATCGAGTGGACACACACATTATGGTTAACAAGAACTGATTCCCTGCCCGCGTCTTTGGTAAGGGGCCAACACAGTCTACCAGGATATGCTCAAAAGGTTCACCGACAGCAGGGATAGGACGTAGGGGGGCGGGGGGCACCGCCTGGTTCGGTTTACCCACAAGCTGGCAAGTGTGACAGGTGTTACAAAACTGCACTACATCTGCTTTCATTGCCGGCCAAAAGAAATGCTGCAGTATACGGTCATATGTTTTAGTGACACCCAAATGACCTGACCATGCGTGATCATGTGCTAACTGCAGCACATGCCACCGCAGACTGGTCGGAACCACCAACTGCCGCACTACGCTCCAGTCTTCTCCAGGCCTTGGGGTCCACTTGCGCATCAATAAACCTTCCCAAACGAAAAATGTCTGCCTCTTGCTCCCCTCACCTCCCTTATCCTGAGCTGCTGCGGTAAAACACTGAACTAATGAAGGGTCTTCTTTCTGAGCCTTCACAAGTGCTTCCCGGGTGAGCAGAAAAGGAGCTCCAGACACAGGAGCTGGCTCAACCACACTGTGAGCTAACTCTAAGGCTCCATTATCTCCCTCATCGGTGCAGGGCATCACATCCTTCTCTAGAATAGAGCCGATCACTGATTCTGACAAATCAACCCCCCCACCTTGTTGCTGGGCATGTGAACGAGTCAGAACGCTCACCGGGAACACATCCGGGTGCTGCAGGCTGAGGGCATCTAACACAGGCTCTATAACAGGATTGTTGGTCACCTCAGGGGTAGGGTAAACTTTCCCACCCGCGATATCATTTCCCATTATAAAATCCACCCCATTAATCGGGAGAGAAGGCTGCACACCCACTGAGAAGAAACCACTCACCAGCTCACTCTGTACCCAGATACGATGGAGGGGAGCAGGCACAAAACTCATCCCAACACCTCTTACAATGATGCTAGAGTCACAGTCAGACTTCTCATTAAATTCAAGCACACTAGCTAGTATGAGGGACTGTGAGCCACCAGTATCACGCAGAATGGTCACTTCACGCTTATCCTCGGTCTTACCAGAAAGCGAAACTATCCCCTTAAAAATGAAGGGCTTAAAACACTCATCCGGGGTCTCAGGGGAAGGGGGCCTACTGACAGGAGGCATGGTTTTAATCAGCCCAACCCCTTTTGGTTTACGTGAAGACGAGACTGTTTCCGTCTGTAAGCTTCACAATCTGCGATCAGGTGGCCAGACTTAAAACAGAAAAAACACTTTCGGTCTGCCTTGGGACGAAACACAAGTACCTCACTCTTTGGGTGCTGTGCAACTGGCACCTCGCTAGCCTTCACTGGGGCATCGCGCCGGTCATACCTACTGACACTGGTTTTATGGACGAGCGCGAACTCATCAGCCAGCGTCGCAGCCTGCTGTAGCGAGGAAACCTTCTGTTCATTAATATATACCGCGATGCGCTCAGCAATGCAGTTCTTAAATTCCTCTATGAGCATTAGTTCCCGGATCGAAGCCAGGTCAGTGGCTTTGCAGGCCGCACACCACCGATCGAAAAGAACACCTTTTTCCCTGGCAAAATCAAGATAGGACTGACCCTGATCTCTTCTCAACCCCCGGAAACGCTGCCTATAGGCTTCTGGGACCAGCTCATAGGCCAGCAGGATAGCCCTTTTCAGCTTGTCATAGTCCAAGCTGTCCTCAGCTGACAACGTGGAACAAACTTCTTGAGCCTTACCCGCCAGCTTACATTGGAGCAAAATGGCCCATGAATCCCGTGGCCAGTGCAAGGCCGTGGCTATTCGTTCAAACGACTCGAAGTAGCTGTCGACCTCAGTGTCACGGAACATCGGAACCAGACGACTGTTTTTCCCTACGTCAAACGGGGTGTCCGCCTGACGAATGGAGGCGGTCGGAGGAAGGGAAACCTGCCGGAGTTCCAGCTGTCGCAACCTCACAGCTGTCTCTGCCTCCACCTCCACCTTCCTCAATTCAACCTCTCTGGCTCTAGCAAGCTCTGCGTCTAAACGCCTAAGCTCCAGCTCTTTCTTTAGCTGGAACTCCCTCTCACGGTCCTCCTTTTCTAACTGGAGACGAGCCAGGCGTACACGGAGCTTAGCATCCTGCTTCGAGCCTTCACTTGATTCAATGGAGAGGGGTTCGAAGCGAGGCAATGTCATGGGTTTGTCCTCAGGCAGCCCCTGATCAACAGGTGTCGACACCAATGGACCTACAGCTTGAGCTGACGCCTGCGGAACAGGCTGAGACGCTGCCCCATGCTCAAGTGGACTGGCAGATACTGGCAAGGCCACTATCCCTTTCTCCACCAAGCCAGACACAAGAGCAGCTTTCAGCTCAGCCTTACGCAGAGCTGTGGAAACAGAAATGCTATAACCTGATGCCACCTCATGCAAATCCCTCTTCCTACAGGCGTCCAGTTGGACAAGCGAGGGGTTTTTCTTAAACACGGCAATATCAAAGGTAGCCATCAACTCTAAAAACAAAAAACTACCTGAGGCTAACAATAACAACAAAGAAGCACCACCTCCAATACACAAATGAGAAAACAGGCGGGAAAAGTGTGGCCAGAGGTTAACCAATAAATAAAAGTACCGCCGACCCTCTCCCCAGACCTGCCTACTAAAATCTTAGCCTAGTTAGCTTCTGGAGTGTACCAGGCTCGAGGCAACTTTAAAGGCTAAGCATCAAGTGCACAAAGCACCGACAAGCCTACCCCCGACAGGGAACTAATCCCCACCCGGGATTACTCCGAAAATAATAAAGGAAAAATAAAAAATGAGTGCCTGAAGGAGGAGCTTACGCTCAGCTAGACACTCCCCTTTTGCTAACTGGAGAGGGAGCGCAGCCGATACCATACAACTAACCAGGCCACCGGCAAACAACTCACAAAAACTCTATTTTCCTTCCATTCATATCCCGGACGAGCCCCCACATTGTTACGTTCCCCCCGAAGGGGTCTAGGCATATGAGTGAGGGGACCAGTAACAAATGAGTCCGGAATCAGAATGAAAAGGAAAACAGACAGAGTTGTTCTGTATTAATAGAACTTTATTACGAAATGGTACAGGTGGATTACAAACGACATTAACATTAACTTAAAGGGCCGGCAACGCCGTCTTACCAACAACGCCAAAGAAACAAAGAAAACGCTCGCAGCCACGAAAGGCAGGAAGACTACCAAACAAACACAATAAAAAAGGCGGCACTTCCCACACTTCCCACACTTCCCGCACTTCCCACACTTCCCACACTACTCCCCACCACGGGGAGACACTCTCAGGGCCCACAAGCCCGTCTGCTCACTGGTCAGAAAGAGGCTGTCTGTCCAACATCTAGCACCGAACCGCGTAGCGCCACCAAGGAAAAAAAGCCACCCTGCTCACAGCTCATCCCCAGTTTAAATAGCCTCAGAGGATGATTGCTGACTGGAGTCAGGTGGCAAACGAGGCTAATCAGCAGCAGCTGTGTCCTGGGGAGAGAGGAGAGTGAGAGAGACAGAGAGGGGTAGGAGTGGCAAGAGGGGTGGAGGCGGGGAGAGTGGGCAAACACCCCACCCACACACTCCCACAGCCTCACAGAACGTAACACCAGTACAAATAAACATAACTGAACTTAGACCAACAAAAATTAAGGTCACGTGCACTCAGCTACACTGACCTGGTCCTTTCCACTTGAACACTTGAGTTCTTCTGCTTAAATAGTCAGCTATCCAAACAATTTCTCCTCTGGACTATTCCATTCAGTAGGTAAGACAAACATTCCCATACTCATAAACTTATGATACTACTCTTTACTAGCAATAAAAACACTCTAAGGTGTAACCAATACATATTACATCAATGCATCCATTTGTCAACAAACAACATAAACTTGACTTTATTAAATTACACCAATTCTCCCCCTTCTTCACCTGGTCCCTTTCTGTGACCTCAGACTAAACAGGAAGCTATAAATACAGGAAGTGAAGCAGCACTTCCTCCTTCTACTCCTGGAACATAGGTAAGTAAGGTGAGTTCGACAAACTAGACAAGCTGGAATAAATAATACGTTAACTTAACAAACATGTCAGAGTTGATTTAAACCAAGATGTTACATTACATAATCTGTGAAACAACAACAACAAACTTTATTTATATAGCACATTTAAAAACCAGTGGTGTACCAAAATGCTTAACATGCAAGAGAGTAGGATGAAGTAACAGGGAAGGATGAGGGCTATGGCAAGGTACCAAAACATGCTAGCAGGTTGAATGTCATTAAAACACAAAAGCAAAAGAATTTCATATAAAAGCATAAAAGAAAACTAAGTGTAAAGGATAAAACAGTCAAAAAATTGAAAATGATTAAAAGTAATTAAGAATAAGCCGAAGATAAGAATAAGCATTAAGCTAACTAACAAGCAACTGGTAGAAAAGGCAAGGCTAAATAAGTGTTTTTGTTTTTTGTTTTTGTTTTTTTTAACCGCGATTTGAAGGAATGGAGGAATGGTGAAAGTGCAAAACAAAAACAAACCCGGTATAGTAAATGTTTGCCCACAACAGAATAAAAAAAATAATGTATGGCTAAATCAAACCAAGAATGCTAACTAAGAATAACAAGCTTCAAATATGGACAAATGGTATTCTCACCCACTTTGTCACACACCCCAATAGAGTACTTCACTCACAGACTGCAGGGTTACTTGTGTTTCCTAGGCTATATAAAAGGGAGGCAAAGCCTTCAGCTTTCTGACCCCTCTTCTTTAGAACCAGCTGCTAGTTTTGACATGGGAGACAGACACAATCTTTGATTTTAGCATTAGTTTTAAAACTTCACTTTTTAATAATAGTTAGGGTTGGATCAGGTATATATTTTGCATTGTCTCTCTCTCATCACCGGTTGATTATGGCAGGTGGCTGCCCCGCCCTGAACTTGGTTCTGCTGGAGGTTTCTTCCTGTTGAAACAGAGGTGTTCTGTCCCATTGTCGCCAAGTGCTTGCTCATAGGGGATTGTCTGATTGTTGGTGTTTTCTCTGTATTATTGTAGTTAGGGTCTTTACCTTACAATATAAAGTACATTGACGTGACTATTGTTGTGATTAAGTGTTGTATGTGCAAATAATCCCTGTGCATCAAATGGTCTCCACACTGCTGTAAGCGTTCCATTTCACACTCTCCTCTCAGAGCTACATGATGTCAACAAGAGAGGATATATTTAATATGGTCATCTGTACCATACAGCCCTTACTGTGAGCAGAAAAGACCCAATGACCTGCTGTTCAAACTAGGGACAGGATCGATCCAATATATAGTATCGGTCCAATCCTGACCTAGGACATAAAAAAGGACACCGGATTAAATATCAAAGGCACCTTACAAAACTTGTGACATGGCGTAATCCAGGTATTGCCCTTAGCATATTGGAGCAGTATGCGTCACGTGATAGAGCGGCTGTTGCGTGCGAGACCTGTCAGTGGTACTTTACACTGAAAGCATCTAGAGCCTCGTTACGTGCTACCAAACCAGCATTTCATCTCTGAGCAAGCTATCCCAGAGAAGTAAAGCAAGTGTAAGTTAATCTCTGAATGTTTGTAAAGCATTCGATGTTAAGCTTAACATCGCTAAGTATGACTGTACAATGGATGGACTCAAGTTTTACTTTGAAAAAAAACTGTGTTGCAGGTTAAACAGTTCTGTGGTTTCAAGAAAAAAACTATGAAAACCACCTATTTTCATACTTGTCTTAAGTTTTGTATAGAAATTACACAAAATTCAGTCTCAGGTTAAACATCACAGAAACGGCTTACACTGACCTCAATCTTGATAAAAGATGAGTGTCATGAAGCCATGTCTGATTTATTTGCACTGCTTTCCACTCTGGATGTCTATTTATGTTAAACTTGAAAAAAGGGTCCATTCTACAACAATTTTTTTTTCTTTTTGAAGATTGATTCAATTTTATTTTGTGCAGATTGTGCTTTTTTCAGAACCAAAGTTTTTGAAATCTGCGTGAAACGGCATTTTAAATTTTTTTAATATTACTTTAAATAAGATTTAAAGCTCCGCTAAATGGTTAAATAAAAAGTTAGTTTTGCTGAACTGCGAAATATTTTGGGTGCAGCATATCTTTTTGTAATAGAATAGCTTTAGTGTTTTGTCTTTTCAAATTTGAGTATGAACTTATACGAACGGCAGCAAGATATAAAAGAAAACAGTTTTATTGACTATAAAATAGACTATCGGATTCACATTGGTATCGGCATATCCAAATTTATGATATCAGTATCGGACAAAAAAAAAGTGGTATCTCTAGTTCAAACCTGTTCTACAGTAGAGTAACCATAGCCCACCTTTATATCAATTGATTCATTTATTAAAGATTTGGTGTATTCTTTCAATAGGCTTTATATTTTATTTTTTGTTACCAGATGGCCACAGAATGTCCCTATCAAATACACTACCAGTAAAAAGTTTGGACACCTTCTCATTTAATGGCTTTTCTTTATTTTCACGACTATTTACATTGTAGATTTTCAATGTAGGCATCAAAACTATGAATGAACTTAAGATTCTTAAGCTCCTTAAGCATCTTTAAGATTCTTCAAAATAACCACCCTTTGCTTTGACACTTAGCACTTGTTGGCTTTTTTGCCTTCACTCTGCGGTCCACCTCATTCCAAACCATCTCAATTGGGTGTAGGTCGGGTGACTCTGGAGGCCAGGCCATCTGACGCAGCACTCTATCACTGTCCTTCTTGGTCAAATAGCCCTTACACAGCCTGGAGGTGTGTTTGGGGTCATTGTCCTGTTAAAAAAAATAAATGATCCAACTAAACACAAACCAGATGGGATGCCGTGTCGCTGCAGGATGCTGTGGTAGCCATGTTGGTTCAGTGTGACTTCAATTCTGAATAAATTCCCAACAGTTTCACCAGCAAAACACCCCCATACCATCAAACTTCTTCCTTGCTTCACAGTTGGAACCATGCATGCAGAGATCATCCGTTTCTGCATCACACAAAGACACGGCAAGTGGAACCAAAGATCTAAAATTTGGACCAAAGCACAGATTTCAACTGGTCTAATGTCCATTCCTTGTGTTTCTTGGCACAAACAAATCTTTCCTGCTTGTTGCTTTTCCTTAGTAGTCGTTTCTTGTTTGACCATAAAGACTTGATTCGCGCAGTCTCCCCTGAACAGCTGCTGCTGGAACTTTGTGTGGCATTTATCTGGGCTCTAATCTCAGGTGCTGTTAACTTGTGATTTCTGAGGCCGGTGACTCCTCAGCAGGAGAGGTGACTCTTGGTCTTCATTTCTTGAGGCGGTCCTCATGTGAAATGTTCAAATAATTATAGAAAGGACTTTACGCCAAAGCAGAGTGTAAAGTTTTTTATGAGCCAGCCGCTGCGCTTCCTGGTTTTTGCAACTGCACCTGGGGACACATTCAAAGTTTTAGCAATTTTCCAGACTGACAGAACTTCAGTCCTTAAACTAATGATGGGCTGTTGTTTCTCTTTACTTAGCTGATTTTGGTTCTTTCCATAATATGAATTCTAACAGTTATCAGATAAGACTGTCAGTTGCGTACCAGCCTGACTTCTGCACAACACAACTGATGTACCAACCCTATTAAGAAGGTAAGAAATTCCACAAATGAATGCTGACAAGACACACCTGTGTAGTGAAAACCATTTCAGGTGACTACATCATAAAGCTTATTGAGAGAAGGCCGAGGGTTTGCAGCGCTGTCAACAAAGCAAAGGGTGGTTAATTTCAGGAACCTAAAATATAAGACATATTTAGAGTTATTTATCATTTTGTTCTTCCTACAAAAATCCATATATATTGCTTCATATATTTCATGTGTTCAGTATGTATCTGCAATGTAGAAAGTAGTAAAAATAAAGAAAAACCATTTAGAGAAGGTGTATCCATACTTTTGACTGGTAGTGTACAAAGGCCCATTTTAAATTAACAAATGCATGTTCATGGCACTGTATGTGCATATGTAAGCTATGCGTCTGTTTCAGGATGTGCACTATATCAAGCTTATAATGGGTTATCATACTGCCTAATGACTGCACCCCATTAGACTACTGGGGCTCCTTAGCACAATAGGTTTAGCGTGGGATTTATTATAGTCAGGTCATGAGTGTGTGCGAATCTAATTATACAAATTTAACGTGAATTTATTTATTTATTAAAATATGGCCATTCAAATAATATCTAGTATGAATTGGACATTCAACAGACTCTGTTTTAAGCCAGTTTTGCCTGATTTTAGTTTGGACAGCTCCAAACTATTTAAATCTATTCAATAAGAAGCTGCTCAGTGAGTTTATACATCTTTTTCTACGCATTCTTTCAAGACTCCAAACCTTTCATGTTTTGTTAGTAGTTAAGTCAACTTTTCCACATCTCTTAACATCTTTTTGGTGTGTAATTTTACAATTTGCTGCTTCTGCGATCCAGTCCAGTTTTCAGTGAATATTATAAGAATAGATCTCAGCAGGTTGTGGACCGGCCTCCCCAGAGCTTTGAATGTCCTCTAAAAAGCCTGGAGAACTCTTCCTGAATGTAATGTATTATTACTGGACATGACACACTACATGTATTAAAGGTTATTTACACCATGGAGCCTTACGCTAAAAGGAGTCTCAGATTTAACACTATTGGTGAAGCTGGATTCTTAGAATCAGTGTTACGATAGCTGGGATAGAATACAGCCCCCCCACGACTCTGATAAGGACAAGTGGAAGAGATTGGCTGGATGGACTGATGGCAGCATCTTGTCCGATTGAAAAACGGGATGTCAATGGGAAGGTTGATTGGTTTGTTGCTGACAAAGAAAGGTAACTAGAAAGGTTGACTAAGAGAGTTCAGGTTGTGTCGATATGCTGTATTTCCACAATGCTTGCTCTTGTTTCAGTAAATCATTGCATGTATTTCCCACTTTCCTAGGAAAATTGAGCTGGCGTCCACATATGTGGTCATCACATTTTGGGTTGGCTAGACCAAAATACTAAATTTTGCTCTACAAGGGCCTGATATCCGCTTACAAGGACATTATACTGCCAGTGTGCTATCGAAATTTAAAGCGAATGTCCTCATAAGTGGATCTCATTTTTCTCAGAAACAAAAATCAGGTAAAAAAAAAAAAAAAAACCAAACAAAACACGTAATCACGTAATTCTTTGGGACCTGATGAATGTAAAAACAATCAGCCCAAATAGCACTTAAAAATGCATGCCATGACAGAGTTCGGGTCTTAGGAGGTTAAAGCCTGAACCATGAAAAAATTACTAGAAAATTTGACCTTTACGATTTATGTTTATTGAACCTTTTCATGTTTAAAGTGCAACTCAAAATCATAAAATACATTTTACTCACGTCTGACGTCAGTTTGCTTCCTTCATTAAATCAAGTTATTTATAAACAACATCAGCACATTCCCCCCCACCAATGGCCTTCACCCAGGAGACTGGGTTTCGTGCCACTGTGGAACCATTATTTTTACACTCAATTTCATATCATTATCAATCTTTTGTTACAAGTCATTGCTTAGTTTAATTCTCAGCCACTACCTGTTCACAGCCCGTTGAATCTGTCATCAGACGTTATTAGTCCGAGACACATTTCCCGTAGGTAGTCTTCTCAGCTTTAGTTAGCAAATCGTCCTTTAGTGGTTCCTCTACCCTCCTGAACGGAAGCAATGGGTCATCTCTTTTTAACTGTGTGCTGCCAAATTATTTTTGTGGTTTTGTTTGTACTCACAGCTTTTTTTAAAACCCTCTGCAAGGATTGGAAAAAGAAAGGAAATGATTCAATTTCATTTAATTTAATAAAAGTTTCCTTTCTTTCCTGCTTGTACTTGTTATTTCTAAGTTTCATTGCTTGAAATATAAGGCAGCACCTGCTTGAAATTAACTGCCAATTTTTCTAATGCATTTTAATTTTTTATGCAACATATAGCAACATTCAGTACAGTGCAAAAAGATGCAACAGTCAAAGCTGATCCAGGAAGCTAGCTTGCTAACTTTGCAACACTGTTTCTTTATTCATTTTCTCTTTGGGTGTGTTCATACATAATTTAAACTTTTGCAGAATTATAATCACCTTATGATGCTGTTGTTTTGTTGTTGTCCTGTCAATCTCACTTGCTCTAATTTTCTTTAGCACAGAAAGATGGATACAAAATCTAGACAGTTCGAATTGCTTTCCTATTTTGTATTTGATTTGTTTTTTTTTGTTTGTTTGTTTTGTTATCAGTGTGCTTTTTGTTAGTTTCGCCAGACTGCCACCTACATCAAACGGAGCTCTGTATGTATGCTACAACAGAACTGGAAATGGTTTTAGTTTTGCATCAGTGCATTTACCTCCTTGAAGCAGCTGTCAGAAAATTTGTTCACTGTGGTCGTAAAGGGACGGACATGGTCAACAATAATACTCAGGTAGGCTATTGCATTTCAATGATGCTCAGCTAAGAGGCTCAAAGTGTGCCAGGTGTATTCACCCTACACGTTACATCACCAATAGCAGTCCGAATTGTTGATACAAGGCAGGATACATCCACGCGTTCATGCTGTTTATGCCAAATTCTGACCATACCCTCCAAGTGATTTAACATGGGGGTTTTCTGCTGCTATGGTCCACTCTTTGAAGGTTTCACATTGAGATGTGCATTCAGAGATGCTCTACTCTATACCTTGGTTGTAATGAGTAGAAATTTGAATTAACTGTTTCTATTCTCCTCTGACCAATACTAGATACTAGAAAACTTGTTTGTTAGCAAGCTCTTGCCAGCTGACACGGATGTACAGTTGGTGAATTGTAGTGTAGTGCCTCAGGGATGAGTGAGCACTCACAAAAAACAAAAAACATGAAAACCTTGTGACCACCCTTTGATAATGGTATTTATGTCACTAGGATCCCATGCTAGTGAATACAGAAACCACAACACTGATTAAACATCATATTTGCTTTCTTTCTACATTTGTTGCATGTTGAACAACTAGAACTCCACCAATTCTTCGTTCTGGGGTTGCACCTATCCAATAACAAGCATAAAGATTTGTCTACTATGGCCATAATTTCTGTTGTGAATATAAGAGAAAAACACAATCCAGTATTCCAGCAGTACATAACTGCTTCTGTTTATGAGGGCCAACCAATCAAAAGGAATTTATCTTAAACCAAAGATAATTTTAAAGCAAGTGGAGGTCAAACAGCTTGTTTCAGAGAGTGGATGACCTGAGAAGAAGGCCAAATATAAGAAAGTAAAGCTTATTTTTAACCACAAAACCACATTCAGACTCCAAGAATAAAAATATGCAGCTGGAAAGTTGCTGTTAGCAGCTGAGTATACACCTGCAAATACAGCCCAGACGCCCTGGCTGTCTGAAAGCACCTGTAACTGTTTAGCAGCTGTTGCACTGGAGGCCTCTGATGATGTTTTGCAAAATCTCTAAAACGAACAGAAGACAACCTGCTGAGAAATGGCTGTAATAAACCAGATGTTCCCAAAGCCAGATGTGTGTTTGTTTAGAAAAAAGAGGGGTGGAAAGAGATGCCAGGTGCCACACACTGCGGAAGACCATAAACCTGCAGTGTTTACTCAAACAGACATGTTATCAATAAGTTAGGCACATGCTTTCCATCCAGTAACTCACCTTTAAAACAGTGTTTATTCTAATTGCAAGTATATTAAATATTATAATTAAACATGAAAGCGAACCTTCTTTGTTTTAAATAGCAATTTGGAAAATGAATAAGAATGAACACAATAAGCGCGATATTAAAAGTAGTTTATAGCATTATTAAAAAAATCAAAAACAATTCCGGCACCTCTCTTTATCTAAATCTAAGCATTAAAAAGAGTAAAAGCATTAGAGTAGACTTCAGTAAATTGATGTAATTGATTGAATGTTATGCTGGTGAATTCAAATACATTCAACTTTCAAAATCACCATAAAAAATACTTCTGGGAATAACATTTGTGCTTGAACTTGCAAAACGCATTTTCCTGCAAGTCCAATTTCACCATTTGTAATTCAAAGAAGGCTGACTGGAAGTGGAAAAAAAAGACATAGTTAAAGGGAAGTGACTCAGATGCTGCTACTAACATAATAGCTGCTGACATGTTGACACTCTTGTGTCTTTATTCTTTACCGACACTTGATTAGTTTAAACACTTACATAATCGGCTAACTGATCTAACTGCCATTCAATTCATGTCAGTCTAGTAATGAGCTTTGGCCAGTGAATAGCCTGAAAAGGGCACGATGTAAAAATATGCTTTTTGAGAAATTATGCAATGTGCACATGTGGACTTTTAACAAGAAGTTGCAAATCATTAAAAAACAATACCTGAGATGATCAAATGTTATATCATACGATATTGTTTAAATGCTTCTAAAAAGGTGTTCGCCATTAATAAAGGAAACAGCACCAAGCAGAAGGATTTCTTAACCGCTTCTGTAAGAGAGAAGCAATTGAAACACCGAGAAGATCAGGAGTTACTGTGAATTTGGCTTCTCCACATCACTCTGGGAAACTGCCACTGTGATCTGGATTACTCGATTGGACTAAGTCTTTTGCTTGTTTACATCAAGGCTAAAGAAGGAAAAGAGCATGTGTGCTGGCTTGCAAGGAGCCCTCGGCCAGTGTCTTTGGCTGAATCAGATTTTCATGGAATAATTAGGACTTCTAAGACAGGGTTTACCCTTGTGTGACTCCACAGCCCAGGAGGTCATCAGAAATACTGTTGCATTTAAGCTTATTAACTCTAGCGACGATTGTCAACTTAAAACCACTCAACATGGGTCGCTCAAATCACGGGCCTTACACATACACACATACTGTGACCTCTGAAAACCCTAAGCACCTGATTACAAATGCAATAGGATGAGCAGGACAAGAGCTTACCTTCACTTTCACTTCCTAGATTACACTAGCTCTTCTGGATGGTTCTCTCTCCCGATGTTTTGCTGGTCTGTGTTTAGAAAGTCCACGTTTGATTTTGGTGCAATGACTCTGTAGTAAGGGTAGAAAAACCCTATATAAATACCAGTCCATGTTATTGCAGCTTAACAAACAAGAAGAATACTCCAATAAATTATACCCAAAAAAATGGAGGTAAAATTGTAATTTTTCCTTTATGTCTTTAGGGTTTTTCTGATTCACTTCACCTTTTCTTCTTCATTTTCTTTAGATTGCAACAATTTATAACCTACTCTAAGCAATCTGAAGCCACTTTACATTTCACTGCGAAAACTTTACAATATTCAATGCTAACCAGAAAAAATTTTCTGCTTCGCTTAATAATAATAATTTAGAGAACAAAATGGTTCCCCTTACACTGTGAAAATATTTCTTTTCCTTTAAACCTTCCAGTCTGTTATCACATTCCCACATCTACTTTTCAAATTCTCAACTACTGGCTTGACAAGTATTGCTAATGAAACACTGTTGTCCTGAGCTTTGATTCTTTTTTTTTCTTCCCTTTTTTTTTTCTGAAATAAACTGCTGGAACCCTACTTTCATTAGACACCGCCTGGATCTTGGCATGGGAGTATGGGTCATACAAGGACATCCCAGAATAGGAAAAACAGCCTGGACAGAGCCTGAAGCAAAGCACTAAAGGTGGCAGAGATCCAGCTGAAACCACTATAGTACACCGGCCACTGGAAAGTTATTGAATACACATGCCGCAGGTACGTATGTACACCGATTATTGCAACAGAAGTTTCAGGGCTGTGAGGTGATTCTCTTGGCACATATGTTTACATCATGCTGTGTGGAGTTCAAGGTGAGGTAAGGCTGGAACATAAAGCACCTTTGACTATTCATTATTCATGGTCAAAATGCAGCCCTGCCCATAATGTTCGCCAAGCATTTGAGTAGGTTTGTAGTTACTAAGCAACCATCATGTAGTCCCTCTCAGGCTAATCCGTCTAGGCCACTTTGGCTGCATGGAGTCTTCGATGCATAATGGTACATCACCTTGGATCACCGGCATCCTTTGTCCGCAGCATCCTTTGATACACCTGCTGAGGTCTTTAGAGAGGGTGACTTCTTTTCTTTATCGCAACACATATCTGGTCATTTGGTCGTGAAGAATAACTAATCTGTTGTATTGATAAAGAGTCAGCAGCGAGAAGATAGGTCTGTTTTACAGTGTGCCGCCGTTTATCAGCGTGCTCTGAAATGAGTCGTGCTGCCTCTTTTGACTTTTCAGCTTGAAGCTACACCAAAAGTTAAAAGAGATAAAGCCAGAACAAAGTACGTCAGCGACACTGGTGTGAAAATGAAAGACTTATTTTGAAATGTCAAAGGACAGATTTATTATCCAGAAGAGATTTCCAGCTGGCCTACTAATGTGATTTTGATTTAGACAGGAATGTCACTCATATTTTGTTCATTTCACCCGGTTCACCCAAGACAGTCTTTAGTGTGTTTCAGAGATTCCTGCGATTAAGGCATGATAAGAGAGGACTTCTTGGGATAAGTCTTACTGGAATTGAACGTTTATTTAACCAACATGGAACATAAAATGCCATTAACAGAATTCCCACATTGCCTGCACGTTTCACCAGAAACAAACAGCATTGGCTTGTGAAGCTCACATCTTTAGAGAGTATATAGGACAGCTATAGGTCGCTGCATGCCTATGCAGGCTCTCTCTCCATAAAGTGCACATAAAGCGAGACTATACCATTTGGAAAGAATGCAGCAGCATTAATCTGATTTATGGTTTGTTTTTGATTTTTTGTTATGACTTCTGACAAAGGCCATGCAGGCAGCACCTCTAAAGCTCATTTACTAATTCACTAATTCAATTTATAGCATGTGAACACAGACTGTGAGTATTTCGCAGAGTTTGTATTCTTGTGAACATTATTCGTGTACAGATTACAGTGCAGATAATCTGAGCACATTTCTGCCCAGTAGGTGTGTTGTGATACCGCCCCCTTGTTTTCAGTCTTTGTGCTAATCTCAGTCTGCTCGTTGTAACTGTATAGGGGCATGAGTGGTATTATTTAACTCTTGGAAAGAATGAATGTTTCCACAAATATTTCCTGTGTATACTTAACTGTGCATTAAAGGTCACTTCACTTATAGGTAGTGCTGGGAAGTAATGGAATACTGTACCGGCATTACATTTTTAAAATACAATCATATGAGTAACTGTATTCAGTTACAGTTACCGTTTAAAAAGCTGGTATTCAGAATACAGTTACTTATTTGAAATAAAGGCGGTGGTCTTTTCCTGTTTCATATGTTGTCCCCTCTCTATTTCTGGTAATTCCACGCCGGTGGAAACCCAAACAAAACACGCATTAAGAGGCTCTAATGTTCAAAAAATTATTTAATATGAAGGCAATAGGCAGAGTGTTACAGACATAGTCTTATGGGCAGTGTAGCCCAGTTAAAAGTAAGCTATCTCTCTCTGTCTCTCGCTAGTAAAGTTGACCCAGACAGCAAAGTAAAACTAGTTTTCGGCTACACGACATATTATGCAATGCAGCCTTATCTAATGTTCACCCTACTGTTACTCGTTTTATATTAAGATTTAAAAATCTAGTTGGTATTGGTATGCCAAATAACCTTCAGTAATAGTAAGAAATCACACAGCAATAGTACATTCATGTAGTTGTAAAAAACTTGATAATATATTAAATAATCCAAAGTATTCAGAATATGTTACTCTCATTGAGTAACGTAACGGAATACGTTACAAAATACATTTTGGGGCATGTATTCTGTAATGGAATACATTTTAAAAGTAACCTTCCCAACACTGCTTACAGGTTCTTTTGATAAAGTAAATGCCACTGTGTGATTTCAGATAATGGTTGGAATTTTTTTTTAGAAATGTTAAAAGTAGTTAACAAAATGGAATACTTTAAAGTGAGCCTTTATTGTGCTAAAATAAAGAGGAAGTGTTACTGTGCTCCACTGTTTTTGCATTTTCAGAATTATTTTATTTTGAATAAGTGACTTTGTGACTTTATTGTAATACTTAATCTATTTTTTATTCAATGCTATTAGTAACAAAGTTTCAACTATCACTTATTTGGCTTTAAATTTTTTGTTTGAATGATTACATATGTACAAATAGTTCTTTTAATGTTGAATAGATTATATTATTACTTCATATCGTGTGTCATAGATTTACTTTGACTCAGTCTTCAACCTGATACAGTTACACACTTAATGTATCTGACTCTGCTGAGTGTTTCTGTGTATTTGCGATAAAACAAAATGTTGAAAAATGGTTTCTCCTTACACTTTCCCCCCCCTTTTTTGGATTCATGCTTTAAGTTTAAGCCATTGCCTCAGAATGCCTGAGCAAATATTTGCCAATGTATGTCCAACCCCCTCACCAGTATCAGCTCAACCTATGCACTGCTTGTCTGAAAAGTTACAAGGACCGTAATGGAGCATGTTGGAATGCTAACCTGTCAATAAACAACAAGATACGTATACGGCTCCCAGAAACCTTTGCACTTTAAATGCTGATATGATGTGGAAAGAGTTGAGCTGACCAAAGTTTTGCATTATTCAGAGTGCACTTTCCTGTTCCCCTATGAACAGTTTTCACCTCATATGACCTGCAAACCGGTTTATTTGGCTGGTAGATCACAGACTCAGAGTCGAGTTGTTAAACTGTCCTGCCTACAGAGAATTCCTTTCCGTGCTTGCAAGTTCTCAGAAGCAGTTTATGTTTCGGTTCTATATTTATAAGGCCCAGCTAGTTAAGTGTTAAATATTAATAGTAAAATGGTAGTATTTTATATACCGTATGCTTTTCTCTCCTAAGCATGACTTTATTTAATCAAGAGATCAATAAAGATCCTTATGAAAATGCACACACACCTCTATACGAAAGCACTTTGAATGAACACACATGAATGAACCTTAATCATATCTTATATATCTTCTGGTCTAAATATAAAGTGTTTATTTAACACATAAAAGGAAGGCAGTATTGTACTTTCACTAAAAGTGTAACTTAATTGGATATCTTCTGGTTTTCATAGACTATTTATGTCTTTTTTTTCTCTCTTTTTAACAAAAGTGGTATCAAGCCATGACTAGGTGTTGTTTAAGACCAAATAAAACCACTACGGGACTTTCCCTCAGTTAATACGGACTTAATACCAAGCCACCAAAACGTGGGGGTTTCCAGTGACTCAGACAAGACTGCAAGGAGATTATTACTTTTTTAAAATAGAATTAAAATATCACAATGTTTTGTTGTAGTTGACTGCAAAGAATATACTAAAAGGGCGGCAAGCTGATTATTGACAAAGCTATGTCTGTGCTACCTGTTCTCAAGTGTCTAGAGCAGGGGTGTCAAACTCAAATACACAGTGGGCCAAAATTCAAAACTGGAACAAAGTCGCGGGCTAACATTAATATTTATTGAAAAAAAAAAATCTTCCTCCAGATATAAGAATGAATCTTTTCTTATGGACTCAAATAAGTTTTGCTGGAAAACTGAATATGGAACAAACAAAGCTTAATACTAAACAATATAAATATTAGCTGTATAATACCAGTAGGCCAGCTCTAATAGTAATTTGGTGTGGCTTCGCGGGCCAAATGTAATTAGGCTGCGGGCCAGAGTTTGACACCTATGGTCTAGAGCATAAATTGTATATAAAAGGTAGACATAGCGACATGAGAGCCTTGGTTTTTAAAGCTCAGTTTCAAAATTTCAACGTTAGGCCGTGGCCATGCATTTTTTTTCTGGATCCAGAAGAGAAGTGACCATATTTTGATGAGAGGAAACAATTAAGTGCTAAAGCTTGAGCTAACACTATTAACAGGACACCACAGAGTCACATATACGTGCTTATTATTGCAAATTAACATATTAATAAAATATGTGAATTTAATTCAACAAAACTGGAGAAAATAAACTTAAATAGGCTGCACCACCCTTGTGATTAAGAAGCTTCCTCTACATTTAATATATACTCTATATGTACTGCATCCTGTACCTTATTATTTATTCATAATGTAAAGTTGGGCATTTCAATATGGGACTTTGTGAATGCTTTTTGGAGAAAGAAAAAAAAATTACAATTTTTTAACAGTACAGTGGGTAAAATCTCATCATTAGAGGTCAGTAGATTAGATAACAGTCAACTGATTTCTGTGTTCTTACCCCTCTCAGTTCAAGTGCACAATCCTAGCTACAGTGGCTCCCATTCATCTGTGGTGACTGCAGGCTGCCAGTCTGTAAATATGTGTCATCATCTGGAAAGGCGGTAACATTTTGTCTGATACAAGTCAATAAGTAAATTAAGCTAATTTCTGTCCCATAACTTTGATACTGAGGTGATTTGTTGAGGGTATTCTGGACTTCTGCTGGTAAGGACTGCTATTTTTGCAGCTATTAGCTAGCTGCTGTTAGCTTGGCTTATCTGCTGTGAGCCTTTGTTAGCTAACGTTAACCACCATTACTGAAACTATCCTTAAAGTAGAAAATAAAATTGTTTAACATTTAGCAAATAAACTCTCAGACAATGTATGAATGTAATTTTTTTTTTATTAGAAAGTGTAATTTTGTTGGACAATTGAGCCCAACATTAGCCGGCATAGTTTTAGCCGAAAAACAGCTATTATTGTTTGACTGGCTTGTCGTCAGCTATCAAGAGATGGGAGACTTAGTAATTGTTACCATATTGGGAATAAATAAAAATGTTTATACGTAGTTTCATTTGTTATAACCTTAATTTCAGTGAAAGAGATGAGGCTAGGGGTTAAGAAAACAGACATTTTATCCAGATGCCGATTCTGTTCTCTCTTTCCTTCATGTTTTTCCTTCTTTGATAAAAGGGGCCCCTTTTCAGATAATAAAACTGCAACAAATTTCTCCATCTAAATTAAAACAACTAAACACTCAATAAAAATAAATAAATTAAATTTGACTGACTGCATCTTTAAGAACATTTGTGCTTCTGGACAGAAACATGCACAAACATTATTGAGAAATTCAGTGATGGGTTTGAGCTTGATTACATGGAAAATATAGGAAATGAACTGTCTTACTCATTAAGACAACTGTTACGTTTCGGTGTTGTCAGTGTGTTGTTTTTGGCGTGACTGTTATGTGTTTCCTGTTTTACTTTGAAAGTCTGTGTTATCTTAGTCTTTTCAGTTTACGTTTCCCTGTCTCGTCAGTTCTGAGTTGCCCCAGCTGTGTTTCCCTCTTGTTGTCCATTTTCCTGATTGCTCCCTCTAGGTATTTAAACCCTGTGTTTCAGTGTGTCATGGTCGCGATCTCCCCCGTGTTGTAAATAGTTTGGTGTTTTGTTGTAAATAAATAGTTTGTTGTAAATAGATTTGTCGATACTTTCGTTTTGGGATTTTGGTGGTGAGCTTTAGTGGGGTTTTTTTGTGTGTGTTTTTTTTTCTTTATTTTTACTTTTTTCGTGTTGCACTCCGGTTGCCTAGGCCGGGGTGTAACAACAACACTACAGCAAATGGGTACAATGTGGAACAAGTACTGACATGTGGACTTGTTTGTCTTAAGAAGAATGCAGCAGGAGACCAGCACATGAGAAGTGAAGTGATAAAGTCTTGGTGACAGGTTATTATTTGTGCATGCACACAGCTCCTTGTATGAATGATTGACATACTTCACATACAGAAGCAAAAAAGGAAGTTAGCACTTCCTGGTCTACCAGTTACTCTTCACTGGGGTTTTGCAATACAAAACTAAGTAAATAATTTAAAAAAATAGATTACTGCTTTCTAATTTATGATCTGCTGCATAGGGTTTTGTATAACAGTGTTGTTTTTGTTTATTTGTTACCTGACAACTGCTAACAGCAATTGGAAGCCTTTGGCATCTTTGACAAGCCCATTTTTTTCTTACATCAGTGGTCAGTGTCAGCAATAAAAACATGGACTTAAACTTGCATTTTTTTCTACTGGCTAGAAGTAGACCTCCGCCTCACTTTATCTGAAAACTGAGTAATGAGTTCATAGTCTAAACCTGGTATTTTTTTTTGTTAATTGTGTAAAGAAAAATAGAGTGGAAAAGAAGAGGAAGCTTTAGGGTTGGCCAAGTCTCTACTATACAAGAATAAGGATCATCAATCAGATCAACCTTGCATTCACAATGGATGCTTCAAAACACCAAGATGGCAATCATCTCCATTTTATGTTTGAAAAAAAAAATCTCAAAGACTGTTAAAGATAAAAGCTTGAAAATTTCACTGGTCTTTCTCACCATCAAAATGAAACAGGATCTGCAATTTAGGGATACATACAGTACATTCAAAAATGTATGATTAGTGGTTAGTTATTTTATAGATTTAATTTTTGCCAAAGTAACAAACATGAACTCAGTAATGCGTAGCTCCGTTATTGTTGATCACTTCAAAAACTTCTTGCGGCATACTTGATGCAAGCATTTCTGAAGGACATCTATTGTCCATTTTTGTAAACTTCAGTGGCCATCCCCCCAAAGGTTCTCTGGATTTAGATCACGGGAACACCATTTTGTTCTCCTGGAAGATGTCCCTTGTCCTGCGGGCATTGTGTACTGTAGCATTGTCCTGCTGAAAAACCCAGTCGCTACCACGCAGACGAGGGCCCTCAGTCATGATGCTCTTGGCAACATCTGGATATAGCCAGCAGCTGCACCTCCTGGAGCGCCATTGTTCCACTGAAGGAAAAAGCATCCGAGACCAGACGCGCCCACTCCAATGTGGTGCGTAGAAAACATCTCAGGTGGGATCTGCTTGTCATAGCAGTAATGTTGGAAACCATCAAGACCATGAAGGTTAAATTTTTTCTCATCAGAGAACAAAACTTTATTCCACCTTTCTACCTTGTCCCATGTTTGATGCTCTCTTGCAAAGTCCAAACAGTTAATTCGGTGACGTTTAATGAGTCAAGGAATTTTTTGATTTTGAAGCCCTTCAGTCTCAGGTGCTAGCTGATGGTTATGGGGCTGCAGTCGGCACCAGTAACAGCCTTAATTTGGGTTGAGGATCGTCCAGTGCCTTGATGGACAGCCAATTGGATCCTCTGGCTCAGTGCTAGTTAAATTTTTTGGGGTCTTCCACTTGACCTTTTTGTTCCATAACCCTCAGGATTATTAAAAAAATTCCAAATTACTGTCTTACTGCGTCCCGCCTCCAGAGCAATGTTGCACTGCGAAAAACTCTGCTTATGTAGTTCAACAACCCGACCACTTTCAAAAAGGGAACTTTTTTTTGCCTTTGCCATCAGAACATCATGACAGTGTGGCTACCTGACAGAAAATGACAGTGAATCCACATTTTTGCACAGATTTGGCCTTTTAAAGGCATGTGGTCCTAAACTTTTGATCAGCTGTAAAACAGCCTGTTTTTATTTTAAGCATTGTTTTCAATGCTTGTCTCACTCCCAGTTCTTGCATGTTGAAGCTCTACTTAGAAACTTGTTCAGATCCAACCATGAAAAAAAACAGGATTTTTTTTCTTTTTTAACCATTTTTCATCAGCTGATCTACACTATAGCAGCATTGACAGATGAGATGCTTAGCCACAAATTAAACAGCCACAAGGAGCATAGCTGCAGAAAGGTCTGATAAAGAAGGTGCCCAAGAAGTACAGGAAGCTGTCCATCCTAAGAAGTACAGGAAGCTGTCCATACCTGAGGCCTTGGAAATTGCCAAGCAAAGACTCACAGCCTTGGCCAACCGCTTGAAAAATCAGAGAGACAGAAGGCAGGAGAATAAACCAGATGTTCTCCAAAGAACCAGCCAAGGTTTACTCTCAGTGGCAGGGGAACAATATGAGAACCGCACCACCAAGTCTGGAAATGGAGCAACACTGGAAGAGCATATGGGAGAAGGACGCAGCACATAACGGCAATGCTCGTGGCTAATGGATCTAAGAGCAGACCACAGCGACCTCCCTGAATAGAGTCCAGTAACCATCACAATGGCAGATATCCAAGAAAAGGTCTCAAGTATGAAGAGTTGGACAGCACTAGGCCCCGAGATGATTCCCACCTACTGGCTGAAGAAGCTGACTGTAGCTACTGTATATATCCAGCCCTTCTGGTCCAGCATTTCTGCAAAGTCCCATATTTGAGCACACATTGATAAAAGAATGCAAATTTCAAAAAACAATTAGTGACAATTTCTGAATGGCATATAGTTGGTAAAACAACTGGTATGCAGTTCAACAATAGTTGAAAATGGGGGTTTGCAAATCAAGGGGTGGCAAACATGGTGGCATGTTTTGCAAGAAGTCGGCAGAGCCAAATCAGGTTTTAATGTTGGGGCTCATTGGTGTATATTTCAATATGTTAATTCAGTAATATATTTATGCCCTGTAAAGAAGTCTGCAGTGATATTTGATGAATAGGTAAGATTTATAAATGTAAGAACAATATGTGTCCCAGCCGAAATAAAAGGACAGTTGATGTTTTGAACACCACTATATCTCATCAGCCAAGTCTTCAAAACCATGGTGGACGTTGGATGACAATCTCAGGTCGAACCATAATAACATACATGATTTACAACATCTTGCAGAAAACCTGACACAAAGTGCACATAATTCTTCTGAGAATTTTAATTGCAATATATAACATTTAAAACTGCTAAAAATCATACATCACTTGTGATAGAGCCTTTATTTTATCTGAGGAAAAGCAGTGATGGTTGATGTGTCATTTTGTTTTGGGTGCAATAGTTGAATAAAATTAGAGGCTAGCAAATGCAAGCCATTCACGCCTTAAAAAAATTAAAGCTGTGATCTATATAATAATCTATTTGTGTATGTGGATCTTCCATTTTGTTACTTTAGTTTCATTACCTTTATTGTATTTGTGTTTTTGTCTGAAAACAAGTTGGACTTCTCTATGGTCTATTTTTAAGGGCATACCTTTGAAGATGTCCTGGGGTTTCTCTCCCTTTGAAGTTGCAAAAATATGTATTACATTTCTTCAGACAATCCACTTTGCTTTTTTTAAATTTTTTTATTCAGGAGCTTGTTAAATTGTGCTTCTAGACCCATACTGTACTTATACTGGCACATATTATGGTAAATCTGAGAGAGAGTTGCTTAAGGTTCTTAGTCAGTCTGCCCCAGGGCAGCTGTGGCTACAACTGTAGCTTGCCTCCACCAGTGTGTGAATGTGAGAGTGAATGAATAGTGGAACTGTAAAGCTCTTTGAGGGCCCCGAAAAGTGGTATATAAATGCAATCCATTATTAAGGTTCTTAGTGATGTACAGCAGTGTCATCCTCTCTGTTTGATTTCAATTCCTTTCATCAGAAAACCTCTGACAAAACTTTAACTTGCATTTCTTACGATCACCCTTTGTTTCAGACCCTCAGGCTTCTGCATCTTTAGATCAGTGCCTCTATAAAATCAGGGGGGCGGGGGGCGGGGTTGAATGCAAACAGCTTCAGTTACCACAACACCAAGCTACAGAGTGTTTAAACAACTATTACTATGGAGATATGCCTTTCCACTCTCTGTTATATAATAAAGTTTAAAATTCATCCTTCTGAGGATAAAAGAGAAGTGTGCTTTAACCACCTAGAGCGTGTCGGTGTGTGTTGTCTCGTAGCCTTCGATGTTCTGAATAGTCCTGTGGAGTTTATCTGGATATATAGTTTCAGGTTTATTCAAGATTATGTAATGATCGGCACATACTATACAATATTTTGGTAATTTTATATTTAATAAAATAACTGCTATGCCATGATTTTTTTCTGATGCTGCTCAAAACATATACACTTACCTATTTGTTGTTTGCTCATATGTTCTTAGTTTATCTTGGTGACGAAAAATTATCTGACAGGCCCCTGCTCAGTAATGTCATGAAGATTGTTTTCTTTTCTAGCACGAGCTACCCAGTGGAGTTACTACATATCACAATCACTGCAAACCAGTAATCATATGTGCTAACCCTAACCCTTATCCCACCCGCACTTTGGGAGAGCTGCACCAACCATTGTTAGCAAATGGTGCTTTTCAGTATCAAACTAAAACAAATACCTAAATCCCAAATGTCTACTGAAACAATTTAAAATATAAAATTAAATGTGATTCAGAACATGTTTGCTTTTCTTTTCTTTTCTATAGTTTAACAATATCATTATCATATCATAAAAGGTTTGAAAGTCTTCCTTTTTATTTATAGTAAGATGTGTCCACAGCATAAAAAGCATAACCATGGCTTCAGTCATTTATATGGTGTAGGACTTATATACATCAAACTGTCAATAAAATCTGCATAACTGCACTGTTTGGATTTGGCTGCTAGACCATGTTAAATTGATGATGTGATTTTAGTGCACTGCTCTGTTGACTCCAGAGGATTGAATTGCTGCCATCCTGTCACTACAATTGGCTATTGTCTCTGGAAGCAGGCTTAATATTGCTATCCACCATTTATTTTTTTGCTTCTTGACCTAATGGGCAACTGTGTCGACTTGAGCTTGTCAAGCTGAGCGATCAGGAGCTTGTTCTGGTTGTGTTTGCAAGTGCATCATGGATAAATCTCTGGTCTTTTACTGAAAAATGGTGGGACCAGTGCCAACTTGTGCTAGAAAAGCTGGCGCTGGATTAGCTCACCCTTTACTGTTTTGAAATCATTTGCCTGTATGGAAACAGAGCTATAATTAGCAAGTAAATGACCACTCTGATTTATCATTTATCAACAGCTTTGTCTCACTAATCACCAACATATAAGATCTGCAGGAGTTAGAATGTAATGTGAAGAACTTTTTAATAATTCCTTTAGAACCTTAACAAAGAAAGCCCCGATGACGGAGTGGGGCATCAAGCGTTCAGCGTTAAACAGTGGAGGAAGATAGTGTCCAGTCAGGTTCTGTGTGGATGCTCCTTAAAAGAAATCTGAATGTCAGCCACACCAGCACCAAATATTAAATCCCACAAATAATTGAAACAATAAGTTGGTTTTGACATTTTGCCAAATGGCTAAATTATAAGAAATCAAAATCAATACCAATTTTTGCAAATAACTGCAAAAAAATGTATATGTTCAATATCTGCAAGCTGATTGGCTTTATGACACATCAGGTGGTTAAATCAATATTTGCATTTAAAATAACTCAGTTTTGTTGTCAACTAGTAAATAACAGTAATTCCATTTGTTTGAAAGGTGTTTATAATTATAGAGGAACTAGAGACAGAAGATTACTATTAATGTGAACTAGCACATTTTCAGTTTGAGTTAAAAAAATTTTAATCTGGAACTAAGGTCATTATTCAGTTCCTTTAAACTAAACTTTAATTGGTGACTGAGAAGCATGAACTAACATGGCATTATATGTGACTGCAAGTGCTGACCTAATTATTGAACATTCAGAGCAACAATTTGGAAGCAAATGTTTTCTAAGTGCCCAAAGGCAGCATGCAAGCTCGTGAAATATGGCAAAGCAACAATAGTATGCTGGACTGCAGGTATTTAGTTTGTAGAAAATCTGGGCATTCACAGAACCAACCTAAATGAAAGACAAAAGCTCACAATTTTATATGACAAAGCAAAGTTCTTCATTTTATGGAATTTTTGAAACTTACATTCATTAAATTGCAACTAATTCTCATTAGAACATATTGGTAGTGCAATCAGGCCGTATCAATTCAGTGGTTATTAGCTAACGTATGCTAGCATATGTTTTCCCACATTTTACATATGTGATAACACACCTTATTACATTTCAAAGTGATGCCATTATTTAAAAGTGATTATTTTAGAGTAGATGAAATGAATAATTAAAACATAAACCTCTAACAAAGATTCAATATAAATCAGAGACACTCAAATTCTACATTTTTAACTTTTTGTCATCACTGAAGTTTAAAGTCTAGCTGCAAAGCAGAGGGATGTGTGTATGAGAGAGAGCCTTTTTATCTAACAGCAGGCACTTGCTCTGATACTTAGGTAAAGCAGCAGGAGGGATGGGGCATGGAGGCAGAAAATACGCAGAAAGCTCAGGTTCACATGAGGCCATGGTATTTCTGTGGAACTGCTGCATACAAGGAAGAATACAGTTGTATATGTGCTATGCGTGACAGGAAGAAAGAAAGAAAAAACAATGTGGGCAGAATGGGGTTAAAGGAGGTGAGCAGGTGGGACAGCATAAATAACAAATTAGTTTAAGGGGCAAAGAGGAAGAAAGATTGTGACTTTCAGCCCTGGATTGTATGGGGGTGGGAGGAAAGTTCCAGTCATGCTGCCAGCTGCGGTGACGTATTTAAGCTCTACTGCGTGTTGTGCTTGAGAGCACATGGACTGTACACACAGACACACAAACATGCTCCAAACACACAGCAGGATGTAATGCTTGATCTGTGGTATTTGTGAGCATTGATAAAACTAGACCCACAGGACACTTGTCAGAACACAGATTAATTCATTTGGCCTAGTAGATGGCATTACATAACACTGGGGTTAGGTTAGCAATGAGAGAAGAAGATGCAAAGAAGATGAAAGCGATATAAATAATAAATAATGGAGCACATGTCTGGTGCAGTCCTTGAGCTGGGCATTGTCAGCAGGAACTCAGCAGATATATACAAGTACAGAGAGATTAATGAGAAAAAAGACATACTGAGTGTTCTTTTGAAAAGGCTGTATTTGCCAACTGCACACTGTGTACAAGAAGGACTGCTCTTTTATTATGAGATTTCAATCCTGCAGTATTTACATAATCCATAAGTCCCTTAACTTTAGTACAAATTACTTGGTGGAGTTATATGTGAGCAGTCAAATGTGCAGTTCAGTCAGGTCAGACTTTGACCTGCCCCCAACCCCCTCCCTCCATGCGGGTACAAAGTCAGCGTGATATCCTTTTGTGGCCATGTGAGAAGCGGGCAAGTTATTATCCAGTAAATGTACAGTGAGTGAGCGAGTGTTATGCATCCTGTTGCCTGTATGTCTACACCAGAGTGTTTCCAATGGTGGCAAAGCTTCTGAGGAGGAGAATATTCCCGTTTGTTACAAGTGGGAGGAAAAAAAGCTTCAGACAAGTTCTCGACCCAGTTCTTCGTCTTTCGCACGATAGATGTGATAAAATCTGACAGCTGATAAAACGGATGTCAGTCTCACTGTTTTCATAAATATTTAGTTTGAAGTTTTAAGTAACTGAGGAATCATGGTGGAAACTACTGTCAGACATTTAGAGACAACTTTCTAGTAATTAGGAGTTGGCATGTAAATGCAAGTTTATGTAACATGGGTTGCTGTTATTTTTATCGCGTGGGATTATTTGTCATGTGAAGCTGCCTATAGTCACCCTCCATAATCCCATTCAATATTTATTCTCCACATAGTAAACAAAGATTAAGCTTAGGTTAAGTTAAATGTTTATTAGGTTTATTAATCTCCTGGTCTTTCACTTGACTGAGCGTTTTTCAGGCTTTACCATAATCTTTATCCTATAGTAATGTGTTAGACGTGATGTATTATGAGCACATTAGCACTCACAGAACCAATCCTGCTGTTTGAATACTTGCACTGTTGCAGTGTTAATATGTAACCATAACCTAGAAAACAGCCACACAAGTAGGACACGAGCTGACCATCTATAGACTGAAACAAACATGTAAAAAAGGTTAGTAAAGAGTATACATTCATTAGTTAATCTACTGTTTGCACAAATCTAGTGTGTCACGTACTATAGCATCTTAAACTAGGCCAATATAAATAGATACTGGTATTGGGGTTGCCACAGTTTTTTTCTTTTAGTTTCTTTTTAAGTCTCTGAACCCTGTTGCAACTCCTCATTGCTCTTAAGTGTAAAGTTTCTGTGACAAAGTAGAGAAACGTGAACCACCTGCTCATCAGGATCATCAAGCTGAGCTCTTATTGTGTTAAATCCTTCCTCAGGTAACTTAAAACAGATTGGATTAAGGCAAGCAAGGTAAACATGCTGTGCGAGTGTAGTATACAAGTGTAATCCTGATCAAGCCAACGGAAATAGCCCAGACAATCCTATCACCCTGCCTGCTCCTACTGTACATATATTAGATTAGCATTTGACCACCTTAAGTATAAGAAAACAGGCCAAAAGGTCACATTTGTAACTATGGCTCTATTAGAGGTTACTTCACCTAGTTACATATGCCACATGTTAATGTGGTCTGACCTAGTGACATGAGGTATTTTAAAAACAACTGTGACACATTTCCATGCAGCGTGAACATGCAGACACTTACGGGAAATGGAAGACATTCCCTGACAATCTTTGGTTAAATATTTCACAATCTGTTTTCCTTCCTAGTTACACATCCCATATATGGTCAAAATGAATGCGCTGAATCTAATAAAGCGTTGTAAACGTGACACTTTGTTCTGTAGTGTGAGATTTTATAAATGTAAGTCATTTGCACAGAGGGTAACAGAGGGTAGGGACAGATTATATTGTTTGTGTGGTCATTTAAGGTGAAGGCCTTGTTGTTTTTGTTCAAGCCATAACCTTGACTTTTTTCTATGTAAAGGAAAAATGCCCTCCCGCTGATTAGAAGCTCTTGTGACTGTTAAGGGCCATATATAGAATTCACCTTATTCAACCCCGGTGTAAATCACAGGTTAAACCGCTGATCTCAGTGACATCAAAAGATATCACCATATTATTTAGAGTATTTGCACCACTATAAAAATCAAAATGTAATGATAAAGCCACAAAGAATATCAGTGTTATGGTCTCAAAAGGATTTTTACTTTCCTGAGATTAATAGTAAATAAATATGTTCTAAATAATCATTTTTTGTAACAGCATCTTAGTGTGTGTTTTGAGTATGCCTACGTTAGCTATTAAAACATGCATTGTCTAGTAGGATGTGCTAAAATTCCAAAGGCCCTGAATCATGACCAAACCAGCTCCTTCTAGGGAAACAAGTAATGGCGTGTTTGAGTCAAGTTAGCCATACTGAAGATGACATATAAACAGAAACAACAAAAAAGTCACTAAAATGCACTTTAGATAAAAAAATTCACATTGTGCATGCAAAAGTGTGTGATACTTTTATGCATTTTCCACTTTTTATTTTTCACTCATACATTAATCTACACATCAGGTGGCGAGTAATGAGCAGAAAATGAAAGCATTTCAGAGAATGAGGTAATAGAAAGTTCATCTGAGGTAACGCTGTCCATGAAGGGCACGATAAAAGCAGTGTGCCCTGCTGTGCCCTGGATTTCCCTTTTGAAAAGCTGCCAACCTGTCAGCCCTCAGTGTGCGTCATGATACGCTGCATGAACTGGAACGGAACTTTGTGTGCGCGTGCTCGCAAACACTTTTAATATCAGAGCAGCTGCGTTTCAGTGTCTCTAAACACTCGTACAAGTTTCTTCACAATTTCATTTTCGGGATCAGCTTTTGTTTGCGTGTCTGTGCGTGTTTGTGCTTGTGCCCTGTTTGAACATTTCCGAATGGCCCCTGTGCGTTCCTCTGACCTCAGCCAGGACATGCCGTGTTTGTTGATGTGTGTTATGCAACCTCAATCAACCACTAATTCAGAGTCATCTGAAGTAGTGTAGCTGAGATATAATGTACGAATTGTGAACATTCTCAAAACTGTATTGTACATAGGTTATACTTTTTTATTGTGTGAACTTTATTTTTGTGGAACTAAGGTTCCGTGTGTTATTGTTGAAGTGGGACATTAATCAGTGTAACGCCACCTGCGGCCACATTGCGGGTGTGGGGTTTCCTAGCCAGAGCTGTACGGACTCCACACTGGGTGAGGAGAAGCCTGCTGCCGCTGTGTGACACTGATTTTGCTGCTGCACTCTGTTTTATAGGAATAAACCCTGTTTCCAGCCAGTCCGTGTCTGTTGTCACAACGCAGTCGACCATTTCACATCTGCTACATAAAAGTGGTGCCGTGACCCGGATGCATCTGATCAGCTGCTGCCGATCGCTGAGGTTGAGCTGAACACTTCCGACACCTGTAATATAAGTAAAATTATTCTGTGGGTCAGCAAAAAATTTCCAGTGTTCTGTTAGTAGGCATTTCTCCCAGTTACACCTGTTAGAGTCTAACTGAGCCGTGTTTACTTGTGTTGTATTTTTCTGAGTGATAGGTATTTTTGTATTCCTTTTGTTTCTGATCCCCTTTGTAGTTATTGCTAACCTCCTGTAAGCAACATGGCTGGTAGGGGCCAAGACTCCTTTAACCTTTTCACGCCAGTCGCTGGGAGAGGTTGGAGACTGTCTGGGGCAGATGAAGTGAGAGACAGGTCTATAATGTTGCGTGATGAGCCAGCAGAGTCAGATGACATTATTCGAAATAAAGCTCATGAGCGCCAGTCCTCAACCCCTGCTTTGAGCGACGACAGCACACACAAAGAGCTACGTGAGCTCATTGGTGAATTGGGAACCCAGATAGGTGAATCAATCGCTAGCCGGCTACTATCCAGTCAAGTCCCACTTGGTCCAAACCAGACAGCTCCAGCCGAGTCCCCCAAAGTTAAGAGCCCTGACACCACTCTCGACCTCTCCAAAGTGAACTTAGTGGTCCGACAAGATATCAAAGACCCACCTATGTACAGAGGTGATGATGCGAATAAGTACTCTGTTCATGAGTGGATAGACATGATGGAAGTGTACTTAGAGAAGAGAGTGTTGTCTAGAGCCGTGCAGGTGGATGAAGTCTTAAACCACCTCCTCGGCAGAGCTAAAAACATTGTTAAGGTGGGTTTGAAAAGTAACTCATGTTCTGGTGTAGTGACCAACCCTGAGACCATCTATGCCATACTCAGGCGTTATTTTAGTGATAGTCCTGGCTCCTGTCAACCACTGGCTGACTTCTATGCCACCCAAGCAGTTGCAAAAGAGACCCCAGTAGACTATTGGGTGAGGCTTAATATCGCTGCTGAGGCAGCTGACAAGCATTTACAGCGTCAGGGAGGCAAAATGGAGAACATGGAGGCAGAGATAGCCATGATGTTTATCAGAAATTGTCCTGATCCCAGCCTCGCCTGTGTTTTCAAATGTAAGCCCATCAGTAAATGGACAGTAATGGAGGTTCAGGAAGCCATTGATGAACACCAAAGAGAGTGTCATGCAAAAAAGAAGAGCCTGGGCTCTGCCAGACCCCATCCCCTCCTCGTGGCCACTGCGACAACCACAAGCGAGTCGCCTGAGTTTGAACTGAACCATGCCCAAGTAGGTACAGTAAAATGTTCCCAGGACAGCCCGGGTAAGGCTGCTGGAGCTGCCGCTTCAGACCCAAGTGCTCTAGACCGTGTGCTCAGTATGCTGGAGAGGGTGTTAGAGCGCTCCAACCAGCCTGTCCACCCCGTAATTAGACCACAGCCTCTAGCCTCAGCCAGGTTCCCTTCGTGCCAGGTTTGTGGCAATAGCTCACATTCCACGCGCACTCACTGCATGAGAGAGAGGAGATGTCTAGGTTGCCTGGAGGTTGGGCATCAGAGGAAAGACTGCCCCAGAGCAGCTGAGCCCATTACCCAGCAAAATAATCCCCAGGGAAACTAGGGTGCTTGCACTTGAGAGGGGACAGTGTGAGCGAAGAGTGTGAAACCCTCAATCCCAGTGATGACATACAGACTGTATACAAAGAAAGCCTGAAGTGTGCCCCACCTGGTACTGTTGTACTTTCCCAGAATATAGTAAGACTTGATGAGGCAGACAGCCTATTTTACACGAATGCATTGGTGAATGACAAAGTCTCTTTGCAGGCCCTTCTTGATACAGGTTCCATGGCGTGTACCTTGAGCGAAGAGGCGGAGCGAGAGTTAAAGAGCGCTGGGGTCGCATTGGAATTAAGCGACACTCGTACCGACATTGTGCTAGTGGGCTGTGGTGGAGTTCAGGTTAAACCCAAGAGTATATGCGAGTTGAAAATGGAAGTGTATGATTGTACGTTCAGAGTGCCTGCCCTAGTGGTCCCCGGTCAGAAAGATCAGTTGATTTTAGGGACAAATGTTATCAAACACCTCCTCAGACACTTCAGGCTGTCCCCCCATTTCTGGCAAGTCCTGAGCAAACCCGAATCAGCAGAAGCGCCTGAAATAGTGCAGTTTCTGAATATGCTGTCTGGCATTAACCGGTGGAGGGGTGACAAAATGCCAGATGTCATTGGCACTGTCAAACTAGCTCAGGCAGTGACTCTACTCCCCAAGCAAGAGCACCTTGTGTGGGGCAGACTGCCAGCGTCATCACCCCTTTCCGAGGGCAGCGCCATTCTGGTTGAACCACCAAAATCGCAAACTCATAAAAAAGGTGTCATTGTCTGTAGAACTGTGGTTTCTATGAGTGGCGATAGGTGGGTCCCTGTTCGAATCCTGAACACATGTGATAAGCCTATCACATTGAGACGAAACGCTAAGGTAGCAGATGCTTCCGCTTGTGTAGCTGTTGAAGATCTCGAAGTGGCTTCTGACCAAAACCCAAGTGAGACCCTTAGGGTCCAGAGCCAGACAGTGTGTAGCGACGCACAGAGTAGCCCTCCCTCCTGCCCTAGCCTGCGTGACAGCTTGCAGAAGATGGGGTTGGAGGACCTAGACCTCGACTCTTGTGAAGTCTCAGACCACTGGAAGGCTCAGGTACTGCAACTGATCCACAGGTATGAGGATGTCTTTTCCAAGGGTAAGCTGGACTGTGGACTGGCAAAGGATTTTGTCCATCGCATCCATCTGTCTGACGACAGGCCGTTCAGACTTCCCTATCGGCGCGTCCCTCCAGGGCAGTACCACAAGTTGCGACAGGTGCTCACAGAGATGGAGGAGCGAGAGCTGATCCGCAAATCCAACAGTGAGTGGGCGTCCCCACTGGTACTGGTGTGGAAGAAGAATGGAGATCTCAGAATATGCGTGGACTACCGCTGGTTGAACGCACGCACAGTCAAGGATGCCCATCCCTTGCCCCACCAGTCAGACTGTCTGGCAGCCCTGGGAGGTAACGCAATTTTCAGTGCCATGGATCTCACCTCTGGCTTCTACAATATTGAGATGGCAGAGGAGGACAAAAAGCTAACGGCCTTCACAACACCAATGGGGCTCTACGAGTTTAACAGACTCCCCCAAGGCCTGTGCAACAGCCCGGCGAGCTTCATGCGTCTCATGATGGGCATATTTGGCGACCAGAATTTCCTAACCCTGCTGTGCTACCTGGACGACCTGCTTGTTTATGCACCCAATGAAGCAGAGGCTCTCAGGAGGTTGGAGATTGTGTTTAGCAGACTACGTGCCCATGGACTGAAGCTGGCCCCCAAAAAATGTCATCTGCTCCGAAGGAGTGTGAGATTTCTGGGCCATGTTGTGACTGAAGGCGGGGTTTCGACCGATCCTGACAAGGTTAAGGCGATCACCGCTATCTCAGAGGCTGATCTCATGATGGAGGACGGGGTTACGCCATCCCAGAAGAAGATAAAGTCGTTTCTGGGTATGGTAATGTATTACCAACACTTCATACAGGACTGTTCTAAGATTGCCAGACCCCTTTTTACCCTGACTGCCGCTCCTAAAGGAAAGAAAGTAAATGCCCGAGGTGCTGCTTCTTTCCGGAGGCTCAGCCCAAGTGATTGGAAGAAGGAGCATGTTGACTCGTTTGAACGCTTGAAGGCTGCACTCCTTGACTCCGTTGTGCTTGCTCATGTGAATGCTTGAAAAAAATCTTTTCAATTCTCCCCTGACTTCTAGGATCACAGGAAATGATGTTTTTGAGGGTCATTCCACATTCACTGTGGTTCAATATATGTGGCAGAGTAAAGAATCAAACTAAACATTTGTTGAGAATGTCCACAATACCTAACAGAGTTTTATCAACAGCCTATAAAATGGGCACCTGCATAAATACATATAATAAAAAACCTGCTCTTTTCAAGTGCTCACGATTGCATCTTGCTCATTTGCAGATAAATAACAGCTTGCAGAAACAAAGACAGAACTCACTGAATTTGCATGTTGGACCTGCATAACGTCAGTCTTGTAACGTGGGCGTGTTACCCCTTACAGCAGAGAGGTGGTATTTAATATCATTCCATTTGTCCTGTTTGTTGCCGGCAAATATCACATTTTGACAAAACTGAGAGTTGCTGCTATGTAACCATTTCCATTACTGGAATAAAATATCAACAAAATATGAATTTCTAGTGAAAATTTCAAATTATTTTGCCATTTTAATTCATTTACACCTTACCTGTTATCTCTTATTACTTGGGCCTATCTTAGCTTTACCTCGGCTAACCTCTTCCTTCAGACAACATGTCTCTTAATAATGTTTCTTATCAGCATTCAATGGATAATGCAGACTAAACAAGAACTGTCAGAACCCCTTTCCCTGGCGGGTCGCGGAGTATGGGGGTGCCTACTGGGGTCAGCGGGGGAGCTGGCCCCAGGGAGGGGTCACCTGCCCCTCCCTTCCTTCCCTCCCCATCTCCAGCTGCCTCCCTCTTCCCGCTCCACCACAACCACCCACACATGCAGGACCTTGGAGTAGGGGTATGTCACCAGGGTGCAGAGGAGGCTACCCCCCCCCCCCCCGTCCCCTTCTGGCTGCCTCTGCCTCAATTTTATCCCACAACTTAGACATTCACATTACTCACACTCTCATTACACATACATATAGGATCTTGGGGGTGGGCACGATACACGGAATCCAAAGTACCATCAGGGTGTACACCCCACCCCTGGCGTTGTTGCCCGCCTCTCAATTTTAAATACACGTAGACATTGAGGGCTAGCAGGAGGGACCATGCGTTTACCTGCTGCTCTCTGGCAGGTAGCTCCATGCCCTCCTGGGTTTTAAATGCACCTTAGAACACACATGCATCAACACTACAATGAGCGGGTGGAGGGAGGTTTGGAGTCTTCTCTCACCCCCGTTCTCTGCGACCTGCTGGAGCGGGGGGGCTAGGAGGAGGAGTTGGCCGTCCGACTGCGGTCTGGAGTGTGGGGCCTCCCTGCTGCTGCGGAGTCGGGGCGGTCTGCCTCCCCCCACCGCAGGGAAAAGGGTAACACCACCTGGGTCTGGGTGCAGTTCCCCCTCCAGGGGCAAGGGTACCTAGACCCGGTTTGTAGAGTACGCTTGGGGAGTGTGATCGTGTGTACAGCGTCTCTTTATGTCTGTCTCCACGTTGGTTGAGTGTGGAGTAAGTGCATATGAGAGCATGAGGGTGGGAATGGATGTTTGTGTCTGTGTGTGCCTGTATGTCTGTGTCTATATGTCAGGTTGGGTGTCAGGCGCCACCTCTCTGGGGACATCTCAGGCCCTCCAAGGTTTGGAGGCCTATCTCCCCCTACCACCACTTCCCCTGCCAGTGGCGGACCCCCTCAGACATCGGTGCGTTGGTGGTTCTTTGTGTCTGGGGGTGGGTGTCCAGGTACACACCGGCTCACTCCTTGGCGGCCGCTTATCGGGGCCTGGAGTAGTAGTAGTAGTAGTATTTATTTATTGTCATTGTCAAAGAACAATGAAATTGCGTTTGGGGCTTCTGTACAACCCGTAAATAAAATAATGAAAAAAAAAAAAAAACCCTTAAGCCTGGGGCTCGCTCGGGCCACTTCGGAGGTGGGGTGCCCCCGGCCTCTCGGCCTGGGCCTCGGTCACTCAGGCACGGCTGGCTGCCGGCGGAGCTCACGGGCGCGTCACTGCAACTCCCCCTGGCTTCTGCTCCGCGGCTGCTTAGTGAGCCCTCATCTGGGACTCTCCTCAGCTCTTTCTGGGACAGTGGCGCGGCTGCCCCTCTGTTGGTCTTCCTTGGTCTCTTGTGTTCTGGGGGCCTCTGGATGTCTGGAGTTTTGATCTCCTCCATACCTGCTTCATGCCCTGGAGGACGGGGCTGTGGCCCCCCCACACCCTCTAGCAGATCATTAAATGAAGGAACCTTTTAAAAAAACAAGCGCGTCCATGCTCACAGGTGTACACACGGGTGATCACACACACAAACTACACCCTTTTTGGCTCCTACCTCAAAGCACACTGTGTTCTGTTGATCTTATGTGCTGCACAATAATGTTTAATATTTAGTATTTACTGTCATATTCCCATATATCATTGTGATGTTGTTTATTCTATTACTCTTGTTCTCTTCTGCTTGTTTTCTTTTTTCTTTCTCAGCAGGTGACCCAGGTGATCGATATATGCATTTTCTATTTCTTTTTTTCTTCTTTTTTTTCTTTTTCTGCTCATTCTGTTGGTTTTTGTTTTTTGCCCTTCTCCCCCGTCCCTCTTCTCAGCTGTTTCTCTTTCCCTCTTTCTTTCTCCCCTTCTTTCCCCCAGTCAAGTCTGTCCCGTATTCAGTAAGTGAAAATAAAATAAACAAAAAAAAAAAAAAAAAGAACACATTTTTACGTCATGAAAAAAAGCAACACGTTAACTTGCAAAGATAAAGAAGAAAGCGATCTAGAAAGGAAAGACTGCAAAACAATGAGTGTGTTTCATTTGTATTAAAAGAAAAGTTATAGACTACAAGGAGACGTGTTTAACAGATATCCTTATCTTTGCTGAGATTTGCTGTATCTGTTCAGAAACACCCAAAATACACGTCACATCAAGGTCTGCCACATCAGCATGTCACTTTGTTTTTTTTCTTCTTTTAAAAAAAGCCATGTGGTTAGGTCATGAATAGTTTAAGGACTTTAAATAATCCATTTAAGAAAGGAACAGTCTGACAGTTTGGATAGTGCACTTATTCACTGTGTTGTTCACAGCTAGACGAGGAGATTGATGTCACAGTCACATGCGTCTGCTCCGTGAAGCTAGAGTAAGCAGTCAGTTAGGCTCTCATAAAGACTTGTTTAACATGTTGTATCTTCTGTTCAATTACCGACAAGCTAAAACTGCAGTTGTTGTTTTTTTCCTTTTTCTTTTTTCTCTCTCTTTTTTGTCCCTTTGGGGACAGGGTAACTAAATCCAGATAATCCTCATGCTGTAAAGCAGCTGTGAGATCCAGCTGTGTAACATATGGACAAATATGGGATCTTGATCTTCTTTTCTATTTCCAGGAAAGAAAATCTGCATATTTTCCCCAATGGACCAACTATTTCATTATATTCATTCATAGAGGCCAGACATTAAAAAAAAAAAAAACCCAAAAAACCCATATAAATAAATAAATGTAAAAAAAATCAATAAAGATCTCCCTTGTCTCAGCATTGATGTGATCTTGGGTGGCCCAGAAGCATGCACACAACTTGCAAGTTGGGTACAAAGAAGAAAAACGTTCCAAAGGGACACAGAAAATGCTTGGCAGACACCACGAGTCTGCCTGCTAAACTACAGTGGCTTGCAAAAGTATTCAGCCCCCTTGAACTTTCGCACTATTTGTCACATTACAGCCACAAACATGAATCAATTTTATTGGAATTCCACGTGAAAGACCAACACAAAGTGGTGTACACGTGAGAAGTGGAATGAAAATCATACATGATTACAAACATGTTTTACAAATAAATAACTGAAAAGTGGGGTGTGCGTAATTATTCAGCCCCCTGAGTCAATACTTTGTAGAACCAGCTTTTGCTGCAATTACAGCTGCCAGTCTTTTAGGGTCTGTCTCTACCAGCTTTGCAGATCTAGAGACTGAAATCCTTGCCTGTTCTTCTTTGCAAAACAGCTCCAGCTCAGTCAGATTAGATGGACAGCGTTTGTGAACAGCAGTTTTCAGATCTTGCCACAGATTCTCGATTGGATTTAGATCTGGACTTTGATTGGGCCATTCTAACACATGGATATGTTTTGTTTTAAACCATTCCATTGTAAATGGCCTGTATTTGTATAGCGCTTTTACTAGTGCCCAAGGACCCCAAAGCGCTTTACATATCCAGTCATCCACCCGTTCACACACACATTCACGCACTGGTGATGGCAAGCTACATTGTAGCCATAGCCACCCTGAGGCGCACTGACACTGGCTTTATGTTTAGGGTCGTTGTCCTGCTGGAAGGTGAACCTCTGCCCCAGTCTCAAGTCTTTTGCAGACTCCAAGAGTTTTTCTTCCAAGATTACCCTGTATTTGGCTCCATCTTCCCATCAACTCTGACCAGCTTCCCTGTCCCTGCTGAAGAGAAGCTCCCCCAGAGCATGATGCTGCCACCACCATATCTGACAGTGGGGATGGTGTGTTCAGAGTGATGTGCAGTGTTAGTTTTCCACCACACATAGCGTTTTGCATTTTGGCCAAAAAGTTCCATTTTGGTCTCATCTGACCAGAGCACTTTCTTCCACATGTTTGCTGTGTCCCCCACATGGCTTGTGGCAAACTGCAAACGGGACTTCTCATGGTTTTCTGTTAACAATGGCTTTCTTCTTGCCACTCTTCCATAAAGGCCAACTTTGTGCAGTGCACGACTAATAGCTGTCCTATGGACAGATTCCCCCACCTGAGCTGTAGATCTCTGCAGCTCGTCCAGAGTCACCATGGGCCTCTTGGCTGCATTTCTGATAAGCACTCTCCTTGTTCAGCCTGAGAGTTTAGCTGGACGGCCTTGTCTTGGTATCTGGCTGGGGAAATTCTGATACCCCAGGAGGTGCCGGACTTTTAGGTTTTAATGTAGCTCAGCGGCTGGCCACGAGTAATGTGTCAAATAAACATCTTGTGAACACATCTTATGAGAGTTGACTTCGTAAGAGAAAAACTTCTGCACACGTATGTTGTGTAACTCATTCTCATTTAGAATATGTCTGACATTTTTGAACTTTTAATTAGGTAAAATTCTAATCTGTCACAATCTTTCTTCTTCCTTGGATCCTTTCCAAGAGGAATTTAGCCTCTTCCAGAGAAAAAAAGATCCTTATGTGCTCAGTGGAAAGCTCATAATGTAATAATAACTGGCTTGAAATCACTTTAAGTGATGCATGCTGGAAACTGCAAAACAGGCAGATATCAACATTTTCAGGCAGTGTGCAAAAAGGTGTTTTGAAAATAAGGCTGCAGATGAGTCATGGCATGCATCAGACACACATTACAACACCCTCTGCCCCTGTTCTGTTATGATGTTTATGAGAGCAGGCTGTCCTGGTTTTTCAGGATGTGAGACGTGTGCTTATTGAGTATCACTGTTTGAACTTAGCTCACTCCATCCAGCTGAAAGTAAATCTATCACCTTGGTTGAACTTTATGGATCCCCTACGCATTGACGTGCAGTATTACAGGAATAAGACAGAATCCAAAGGTTAATAATGGTGTGGTTTACAGGATTGTCAGGGTTAAAAACATACAAAGAAAGATCTGTCCATTAAAAAGTATTTACCTTAAATAACCAACAATCCTTCCCAATAAATCAGTCATCTCCTGATAAATAAATAAATAAATAAATAAATAAATAAAAGTCATATATAGTTACAATTATTTGGTAAGACTCAATGAAAAAAAAAAAAACATATGCCCTTTTCACTTTTAAGCATGGATAAAACTGACTTGGACAGTTGAAGTTTATAGATACAAAAACCTGAGATTCTTGACTTAGTGCAAAAGTTTAACACTTCATGACAATAGTTAACAGAGGTACTGCAGAGTGTGCAGGTAGGGTTTTTAAGAAAAGCCAACTGAGAGTCTGTGACAAAGGAGAAGAGAGACATGGATGTCATCTCAGGCAGGATGACATCCACATGAACCTACATTTCCCTAGAGTAGCCAAGAGCCTGAACGTCACATAGACATCATGATCTGGTGGAGAACAGATGGATGAGCCAGTGCTTTTAAGCAAGAGGCAAGTAAGGACCAGGAGCCAGAAACTTGTGCTTATCTTCTGTAGCAAGCAAGCACAAGACAAACAACTAAGGGCCCCCGAGAGGGCAGGAAAGATGGGAAACAACAGATAAAAATGCTGGGCAGGTGCTGGAGAATGTGGTAACCATGAAACTTACAAGTTTCACTTTCAATCATTGTTCTCTTTCATTTTCATTCAGCTTTAGTAAAAAAGAAAAGGCTTGGTTAATGCTGGGAAAAGATCAAAGTTTGAGTCAAAACAGACTATTTTGCAACACTAAAATGTGCAGCAAAAATCAACTTTCGGTATTTCAGGGTTTTTATTGGACCAGTAGTTGTCTCTTATCTTTAAAAGGTAATCACAGGACATCACAAAAGCATGCTCAAGTAACCTATCCTTGAATTTTCTGGGGGAGGACACTCAAAGCAAAAAAACATTTTCAGGGTACACTGGCAGCACAGTGGTAAACTGGATAGCGCTTTTCCATCACAGCTAGACGGTCTTAGATTTGAATCCTGTTTGGTGGGTTCTCCATGTGTTTATGTGGGTTCTCTCTGACTACTCAGGTTTCCTCCTACATGCATGGGTTAGGTTAACTAGCATTTCTAAATTGGCCATGTCTTTGTGATAATACCTCTGATAGACTTGCTCAGTAATGTCTGTTCTGTCAGTCATGAAATAAGGAAAATTTCAGTATGGTTATCATGGCATGGGTGAGTAGAGTTTATAAGACCATATGGTCAGAGGAAGTCACGAGGGTTCAAAAAAAAGAAATGAAGAGTAAATCCCCAATTGGCTTTTAGCTATTAGTGAGACAGAGAAAACCTCAAAAGTCAGATGACCACCTACGAGCAAGCACTTTGTGACAGTGGGAAGGAAAAGACCTTAGGGAGTCAGAACCAGGCTCGGGGTCAGGGGTTAGGGTTAGCTGCTGCATTTTCTTGATATCTAAGAAAGGTCCAAATATTTTGATGGTCAACAAAGTACTCCCATTTTAAAAGTGAATTCATTCCTAGATAGATACCTCAATAAATTTACTGTTACTTTACCTTAAGTTTAGTTTTTTGTATGTTGCCAAATGTGGTCAGGATTCCACTTCCATTGAATTTAGGCAAGTGAAAAGCCTGAATTTCTAGTCCTCAGGAAAACTTGCTTCTGGCCACAGGGGCTGCTATTGTGAATGTGCAGCAGATGTTATGTAGTGTTCCTTCAAATGACTGAAGCTTTAGTATTGTGTTACTGTGCCTACAGCAACTAATTAACAGCATAATTTAGGTGCTTGTGTTGATGTTACATAATGGTCATTTCTAAGGGGGAGGATGCCAGATAGTGTGTGAATACACCACAAAATTACTCGGCTGTAACAATAAATGAATCCACAGAGAAAACACGGCTTTGCTTTTCCATTCCTTTTTTCTTATTCACTGTTCTTTTCTCACCTCTCCTCTGCGCTCCCATTTACTCCCCGTCACATCCTCCCTTACTTTCTTTTCTCGTCCTGTCCTCTTCTGCCCTTTCTTTTCTCGTCTTATCCCCGCCTCGCCTTCTTTCCTTCCTCTTTGGCTGGGGTCCCAAAGTTTGTTAAACCACTTGGTTTTACTTCATGGAGAATCCTTTATATAAAAATCTATAAAGCTTAGATTCTACATAATATCTGTACATAAATTCACTTTTATATTCAGACATTTTCTCAGTTATTTGATTTTACATTGTCATTTAAACAAGATTAATTTTCAATTTTGTTCTGTAGGTAGAGAAATGTGGACTTGCTCATGTGGACTGTTGTACTGGTATCCAGACCTCTGCTGCCTCCCATACTCTCTCTGTGCAGGTCTTTCCCCACAGAACGACCAGATTTCTTGGACCCAAAAAGGACTCTTTGAGCCAACAGAGGGGACATGACCCCAGTGTTAATTCCTCTGTTGATGGTGATGTCCTTTATTGATGTGGCTTTTAAGCAGCGTCACCAGAGCATGTCAACAATTCACCTGAACTGACCCTGAAAAGCACACAAACAACTGTAACTGGAAAACAGTTGCATCAGTAATGAAAAACTGCTTTCACTGAATTTTAAAAAATGCTCAAGAATACTTGTACTTTTTGTAGTTACATATTGTTTGCTCATTAATATATATCAACTTCAAGGCTGTGTCAGCTTTTGATTCTATTATTAATCAACCAACCATTATTTCAAGGTCAAGGGCATGACAATGTATTGTATTAGCTGGTGACTGCCCTCTTCTGGAACTGAAGAAGAATGTGGTGATTGTGTTGATATTAGCATTTAAAAATAATTTCGACACATTTCCGCTGAGCCCAAAATCCCTCTCTTGTTCAGTTCAATTACAAAGTGGCCCTGAGTTTTTCCTTTAAAGCATAAATCTAAGGTTAAGGCCTTGCTTTATTTTCTGAAAAGAAGCCCAAAGATAAACTTGACTTTGAGACATGCAGTTTTATGGTAACATCCTTCTTTTGGATGTCTCCCTATGCATCCTAAGCAGAAAGTGTCCAGGCCAGTGTTTCTAGTAATATTTGAACAACATAAAAGAAATGACTCAATCTGAGCCTTAATAATTAAAATGGTGGACTGCAAATATATGGCACTATCAATTACATAGTGGACACAACCACTGAGTCTGAAACATACAAAATACCACAAATTAATAAAGGTGCAATTGTGATTTGTTATTGTAGTAAAACAGTGACTCAAAAATTGATGGGGTCTTTCAATGACGCGATCAATTTGCTATATAGTTATCATATCTCATTAAAATTACTCATACACGCACCTGCCACTTCATTAGGTACACCTGTTCAGTTGCTTATTATCACAATTATCTGTAGGGATTAATGAAATATGCCTGATCAGGTAATTCAATGCATTTAGGCACATAGACATGGTGCAGACGACCAATTGAGGTTAAAACTGAGTATCAGAATGGGAAAGAAAGTTGATTTAAGGCGCTTTAAATGAGACATGGATGTTTGTGGTTAGCTTGAGCAATTCAGAAACTTGGTCTGCTGGGATTTTCCCCACAACCATCTATAAGGTTTTCACAGAATGGTCCAAAGAAAAAACACCTACCTCTTTGGCATCAACAAGATGTTTTCATCCAGAGTTCAGAGGAGAATGTCCAGACTGCTTTTAGCCAAACGGAAGTTAACTGTAACTCAAATAACAGTTGCAAATAACTCAAATAACTCGTTACAACCAAGATAAGCAGAAGAGCATCTCTAAATAAAAGCATGTTGAACCTTGAAGAAGATGGGCTACAGTAACAGAAGAGCACGCTGTCTTCTGTCAGCCAAGAAAAGGAAACTGAGGCTATAAGTCACACAGGCTCAACAGAATTGCACAGTGAAATATGCAAAAAATCTTGTCTTGTCCGATGAGTCTCAATTTTTGCTAAAACATTCTGATGGTAGGCTTAGAATTTGGCACAAACAACATGAAAGCATGGATTCATCCTGCCTTGTAACAAATGGTCAGGCTGCTGCTGGTGGTGTAATGGTATGGGGGACCTATTTAGGTTCCTTAGTAAGAAATATATCTTGTGTCATTGCTGCAGCCTGCCTGAGTATTGTTGCTGACCACATTCATCCCTTTATAACCACATTGTACCCATCTTCTGGTGTGGAATCTATCATGTTAGCATTTTAATGAAACAATGCTTGATGTAATGAGGGTTCTACCCTTATTATACCCATAGTCCATTCATCTAAGGAATCAAGTTGCCATGTAAAAAATAACATACTTTATATTAGGAAAAGCATAACATTAATTATATAAAATTCTATTAAAGGGTCAACGATTTATCAAAATTTGATAATTCTGGTAGATAAGATAAACGACAAGGTTTTATAGGAATGCACACAGTGTGTTCTATTGGCAACCGAGAACTCTATTCTTTCGTAAATCTTGAGTCATCTAAGGTTAGGCTCAGTGTCCACGCAGGAAAGACTCAATAAGCAAAACATGAAAATACTTTTGTGCTGATAGCAAATACGTAGCCTGTGTAAAAGCTGTACGAGGCAATAGACACAATCTGACCTGAATGCCTAAAGCACTGAAGGGAAAATTAGTTAGTTTTCAAAATGTCTCCACAGTCTAATGACTGTAAAATTTCATTCCCAGTAATGATTAGTGATTTGATTTTTGGCTTTTTTGTGACTGAAAAGAAAACCATGTATCAAACCCTATTAATATTAATTCCATTTTTGGCTTTTGCATGTTTGCAGTACAGTGTTTCAGATCAAATCTGAATAAAAATGTTTATTTACAGAGCAACAGCTTCCCTTTAACCAATTTTCTAAATCTGTGCTTGAAGTTTATGGGTTTTAGCTTTGCCATTTTTATGATTCCAGGAAAATCAGTTTGGACACCGGACACAGATTTTAATTTCTCATTCACTTTGGATGCAATTGATAGTGCTTGGGTGGCTGGCAAGAACCCTACCTCACTGATGCCCTTAATCACCTCATTCTGCTACTGTCTCTCACACATGTACCACAACACACACACACACACACACACACACACACACACACACACACACACACACACACACACACACACACACACACACACACACACACACACACACACACACTCACACTCTATAGTGACATGAAACTACTTGGGATTTTGTGCACAGATGGTTAACACAATAAAAAGATAAATAAAAATGAATTAGCATGAGCTGCCCCTGCAGCCACTCATTCATTTGGTCTGGGATTTTGTCTGCTCCGAGTGTGTTGACAAGTGCAAATGGGAATTAATCGGTAATGTCTAACCGGATTACTATAATATTCAAAGAATTTAAACTAAAACAGCCTTTCATGTGTTCTTCACATGAAAAAGTAAGTCAGGGTTAAGGCTAGAGTGCTAAAAGTATGGTTGGTTGTGATAAACCTTTTGCCGTGTTTAAATATCAGACAGATTTCCTGCCAAATCATTCAAGCACTGGAACCCTTATTGGAGGTTGTTGGAGGTTCTTGGTGTCGCAGGCATCCTTCATTCCAACCTCCAGGATCTTATTTTCTTATTTACATTCCTTCATATAATCACTGGCTGTGACACCTTGTTTTCTCTCTTTTGTTGCATTTTACGTGCTACTCTTACATTGGAAAAACTCTGTATACCATGCCATACTCGTGCATTTAAAACTTTTTAATAAAGATTTTTGTTAAAAATCTGGTTTTCTCAATAAAACTCAGATAATTTAAATGGCCTGTATTTGTATAGTGCTTTACTAGTCCCTAAGGACCCCAAAGCGCTTTACACATCCAGTCATCCACCCATTCACGCACACATTCACACACTGGTGATGGCAAGCTACATTGTAGCCACAGCCACCTTGGGGCGCACTGACAGAGGCGAGGCTGCCGGACACTGGCGCCACTGGGCCCTCTGACCACCACCAGTAGGCAACGGGTGAAGTGTCTTGCCCAAGGACACAACGACCGAGACTGTCCGAGCCGGGGCTCGAACTGGCATCCTTCCGATTACAAGGCGAGTTCGATTACAAGGCGAACTCCCAACTCTTGAGCCAAGATCGCCCCATTTAAGTACAAATCGTTGTGTCATTACTCTTTTAAATTGTTTTTGAAGTATGTCTACTTTCGTTTTGTTTTTTTTGTTTTTTTGATGATCACGGAACCAATTACCACTTTATAATGATGGGATTTGTTATACGGCACTTGGAAGCATTTTCTTTTGGGGTGGGGGGTATACTTGCTTGTTTTAATTCATGCTGATTACAGCTGGATTAACAGCTTTATGCACCTTATTAAATTATATTAATATTGACCTACAGGTCTCAGTTGACACAGAATTTAAATTACCCATTTAATTTTAACAGCAGCTTAACTTGTTTGTGTACCTTTTGCAATGTAACTGTTTAAATATGCTTACTGAACCATGTGTTTAGGTGTTGAAATTTGCTTAATCCTAAAAGAGACTTAAAGGCTGTAAAAATAATAATCCATGTGAGTGAAATGCGAAAGTCGATCATTCCATGGCCCTTAAACTTGAGGGGAGAGCTGAACTCAAAGCTGACCCTTTTGTTATGTACTCTTTCCTCTTTCATCCGAAATTTTAGGCCTTTCCTTATATGGTGTCATGTGTCCTGCTTTTGTAATTCAAAGGCCTTTCAGCCAGCTTTCTCCTAATGTTTATACTGATCTTCTGTCTTTGCATTTAGAATTTTTTTGATGTAAAATATTCAGTCTTATAAATTACAATTAGAAGTGGCTCTCTTTCAGCAAACTTCATTTCTGGCCCTGGACTGTTTTATCTTTGTACAAGATGATTTGAAAGTTTACCATACGGATAACAAAAGAAAATAACTTCCATATTGAGTAAAAAGTTGAACTACCAGTAAGTTTGGGTTTAATCACTTTTTCATCGCCCAGGGGTCCAGTGTGAAGTTATTGTGTGATCACTAAGAGTTTTTTTTATTGTTTGATGTAAACTTGGTGGGAGTTTTTACATATAGCAGGTGGTATTAGCTCCAGATCCTATCCCAGATGTCATAGGGCAAGAGACAGGGTACACTAATTTAGGTCATTTAGAATCACCTTTTAAACTAACCTTACTAACTGCATGTCTTTGGACTGTGGGAGGAAGCCAGAATACCCAGAGAGAACCCACTCAAACACGGGGACACAGAAACGCTCTGTCATGTCACACTGTGGAAGGCAGGAGGAAGGACCCAAATGCAGAACTCTGAGTGCACAGGGATGAACTCAAAAAGGCAGCTTTATTTTGCTGTAAAACACTTGAACACTACAAAACAAAAACAAAAACAGGAAAACTTGAATAATCAGATACGAAGAGACGAGGGAAAGCAAAACTAGATGCACTGTCGCGGTACAAGACAAGGACTATCAAAATAAAACAGGAAACACACGACAAACACAAAGGCACGGACTTGATACTAACAGTGGGGAACAAGATAATAAACATGAAGGCTAAACTAAATCTACACTAAAAATGAGGGGCACAGGAACTAAACCCCCAGAACCCCCACTTGAGTATTACTGGGAAGGAAGGAAGGAAGGAAGGAAGGAAGGAAGGACTGAGATGACTAAGCATAAACGAAAGATAATCAAACCAGGAACAACAATTGTCAAATATAATTAAACTCAGAATGGAAACAAATACTGTGACAGGCCCCAGCCTGATGCTGGATTCAGACTGAGGTAACAGTGCTAAAGTAGGAAAGATATGATTACAAGGCTTGATACAGAATTTTCTTTATATTTTCGTCCTTAACAGGTTAAACCACCAATAGCATACATGTGATCTTGTGAAATTTCGCGAGTCCAGGGAACTAACTACTCTTACTATATTATATCATGTCATCTCAACAAGAATAAGTTGTTGAATTTCATGCAGACACCACATGATTTAGTTAAATTTACCACAGAAGCATTGAATTATTTTGTTCAAATTGCAAGGCAGACTCTTGTAAATGTAACAACCACCCAATTTAATTTTTTTGAGTGTAGATCTAGATGAGTATATTTCTCATGAGACAAGCAAATTTGAACTGTAAATAGGAGTTAAAAATAATGAAGGCTAAAGGCAATACAGCTGATGCAGAAGTAAATCTAATAAAAATGCAGAATGTACACATTATCAATTACTCATAGTCTATCAGTCACTTTCTCATTATGTCTCACCCCCAGCCAGTCATGACAAATGGCTGCCCCTCCCTGCCCCTGATTATGTTGGAGGTTTCCTCCTGTTAAAAGGAAGTTTTTCCTTGCCACTGTTGCCAAGTGCTTGCTCATTGTCTGATTGTTGGGGTTTCTCTATATAATTAAAGGGTCCTTACCTTACAATGTAAGCACTTTGAAGTGACTGCTGTTGGGATTTGGTGCTAAATGCTTAAATCTCGTGTTGTGCTTCCCAGTGAGCATACACTGGCGTGACTTTCTGCCGCTGCTCTCCGTGTGTGTTCGTTTGCTTAGTTCAGTTTTATTTTTACACTAAAGTATTTGATTTTACTGTTTCCCTTTGATTTGATCCTGGTAAACCTGGATTTTATCATTTTACCTGTGACTCTCCTGGGTACCTCCTTACCCTTATCTTCCCTGCTTAGCCTCTATGTCCTTGTCTTGTCTCGTGTGCATTACTTTCCCTGGAACACTCTCTCACTGTCGTTCTCTAAAACCTAAAGAGAATTATGGATTTGATCAACTGGTCTCTGAATGCTATTGACACCCTTTTCTCAACGAGAAGTCAGGGCTTGGGAGAGCCCGAGTGCCCTGGAGGGACTTTCCCTGCCGGTTACACGATGGACGGGTGGCAGAACTGGAGGGTCATGTGCCTGGCGGGACTGTCGATCGAGGACGCTGAAGATATCTATCTATTCGGAACCGTGATAACAGGGTTCTTGTTGATCGGAGTTGGCTTAGCCCTGGTTTATCGGAGAAATAAGAGAGTGGAACCGGCTGTTCAAACCCCCCCAAGGCTGCCCGCTGGAATCGAAGCGATGGGACGAGGCGCGACCTCTCACAACGAACGTAATATGGTTAACACCTTGGAGACGCTTACAGCTGCTGTGAAGGCTCAAAATAACACCATTGAGCGTATGGGGGGATACATCAGAGAGAGGCCTGCTCAGAATGAGACCCTTGAGCGACAGTTGGAACACATCGTGGAACGGATCACTGCAGTTGTGAGGTCTCAGAATCAAAAGAATGATAACACCATGGAACAGAAGTTTGATGCCATCATGGGGAGGCTCGCGGCTCTCCAACGGGAGATTGAGAGACCAGCATCAGAGTGTTAAAGAGCAGCCTGAAAATTCTCCTGGGCTGCTCGCATGGAAATTTACAAAATCAATATCAAAATTGTGGACCCCCATCAAGGCTGGAGCCGAACAATCACTCCCTGATAACGACTGTGTTATGGCTGTTCTTCCCATCCCACGCAAGGCCACCTGGGTTGGCTAGAAGACTGTTTACTTAGCCTGTTGGGGCGAAGGACACTGTCTCAGCTGAACTCTGGACACACACACACACACACACACACATACACTGATGTGCACACACTGACCCCCCCCCCCCCCTTTCCAAACTCCTTCGATGCTTGTGCCCTACCGGGGAAGATGGCAGTCAACTGGACCAGCGCAGACATGCTGCAGGACCGGATGTGCTGTCTACACCGGCTCTCTCTTACCCTTTACCCGCCCCTGTTGCTTGTCTTGTGTTTCTATGGTGTATTGATAGTCATGTGCTTTTTGTGCTGAGGTGTTTTTTCTGTTATCAAACTGTTCTCCCACTAGGAGCTCAGTCTGAGTGGAGTTTTTTTCTCCTCCTCTTACCTCATGTTATGTATTTTCGTTGTTTTTTTTCCTATCAGCCTACCTTTCTGACATGTCTCCCCAATGTGATGTTTGTGTAAAGTTGGTCAGAAGGTTCCTTTGTAAGTGCGCATGCGCCATTAGCGTGCTGCCTGCTGTAACCTTAATTTCCTTCGGGATTGATAAAGTATTCTGATTCTGATTCTAACCAGCCTATACAAGTTATCAATTACTCATAGCCTAGCAGCCCTTGCTGGCCTTCTCCACGTACTACTGTTTGGCTGGTTAATGCACTCGAGCATCTGCCTTCTCAAGTTGCCCACAGTATGTACAGTACCAGGTAGGTAATCGCAGCTACTTTTCTGGCACTGGGTTGTAATCGTGGCATGCTGGCTTACATGGCTGTGTGAACAAATGGATAAACTATGATTCCCCTTTTAACCATATGCTTGATATGCCTACCATTGCTTGGCTTTACTATTGGACTATGCAATGTTCTTTGTAGCCATACCAAAGGTTTGGACCTTTAAGCGGATGACGGAATGCACTATTCAAAATACCCCCATAACATCTGAAACTGCTCCCCAATTTTGCTCTCTCTTTAATGAAAGTAACCCTGATGAACCACTTGCATGCTTTAGTTTGGCTTGTACCAACACTATGGACTCAATTGCTCCTCTAAAATGTAGACAACAAAAATGTAAAAGTCAGCCTTGGTTAAATAATGTCACTTGTGCCGTCAGACAGGAATGCAGGAAAACAGAACAAAAATGGAAGAAAGCTAAGCTCCATGTCAAGGTAGAAAGAGCAAATTATTTCCCTGAAGATTTTTACAAAGAATTCTGGTAAACCTGAAGTCCTATTCAACAGTCAACTTTGCATCCCACCACTACAGCTATATCTGAGACTGCCTCACACACTTGTGAGTATTTTCAAAGGTTCTTTACTGAAAAAATGGCTAATATCAGGGCACATATCCGGCTCCCATCCCAAGACCCTTCTGAACCACTTACATGCTCTTCCTTTCTTACTTAATTTAAACCAATCTCATTATCCCATCTTACTGATATAATAATGCACATGAAACCAGCTACTTGTCCCTTGGATGTGTTACCTACGCCATTTCTCAGAGATGTGCTGCAGACAAACAGCCCTAACATCCTCGCTATTGTTAATGGCAGCATCTCAAATGGAATTGTTCCGCGTTCTTCTAAACAAGCTGTTGAAGCGGCTGGTTTGGATCCGTCAGTTCTTAGCAATTTTAGACCAATCTCCAAGCTGCCATTTTTGTCTGAGGTTCTCAAGAAAGTTGTCCTCCACCAGTTGCCCTCATTCTTAGATACACATAGTATTCTGGATAAATATCAGTCTGGTTTTAGAGCCTTCCATAGCACAGAGTCTGCTCTACTTAAGGGGTTGAATGATGTGCTTTTTGCTACTGACTCTGGAAAAAGTACAGTTTTAATTGTTTTAGACCTGAGTGCAGCATTTGACACTGTTGACCACACAATCCTATTAAACCATTTGAAGACATGTGTTGGTATTCAAGGTTCTGCTGTAAAATGGTTTAACTCTTAGAGAGCAGAACATACTCCGTGATGCTGGGTAACAAATACTCTTCACCTCCTACACTTGCTTGTGGAATACCTCAAGGCTCTATTTTGGCTCTATACATGCCCTCATTGGGCTCTATTTTTCAGAAATACCAAATTTCCTATCATTCTTATGCAGATGATACCCAGTTCTTTCTCTCTCTAAACCAGGTGCTGATGGTACATTGCAGAAAGCTTCAGATTGTCTTGCTGGATGTCATTGAACTTTCTCAAACTAAACGATGACAAAACTGATATTATAACTTTTTGGCAACCAAGACTTTGTTAGTCTCATAAGCAATTACTTGGGCCCACTATCAGCTAATGTACACCCCCATGTTAAAAATCTTGGTTTCATTTTCGATTCTACCCTCAAGCTGGACAAACAAATAAACTCAGTTGTTCGTGGCAGTTTTTCCCAGTTCAGGAGCATTTCTAAACTCAAAACTATCTTGTCATCTAAAGATCTGGAAACCGTTACCCATGCCTTAATTTTTCTGTAACTCTCTCTATTGAGGCATCTGTCACTCGAGCCTGTCCCACCTGCAACTTATTCAAAATGCAGCCTCAGGGCTCCTGACGGGTACCAGAAAGAGAGAAAGTATTACTCTGATACTCGCATCTTTACACTGGCTGCCAGGTAAATACAGAATTCATTTCAAGGTTTTATTTTTTTGTTTTTAAAGCCTCCTGGCTTAGCTCCAGGTTACATTTCAGATCTCCTTAGCCTGCACCAACCCACTCGAACTCTGGGTTCCTCCAGTCAGATGCTTTTACTGGTTCCACGCTCCCAGTCAAAATCCTGAGGTGATAGGCACCACTCCTAAACTCTGGAACAGTCTTCCCTCTTTTATAAAATCCTCTTCCTCTCTGGAAATCTTCAAATCAAATCTGATGACCTACCTGTTTTCAAAGGCTTTTGAATCTCGTTGACACTGCTTTTATTCTGTTTTAGCTATTCTGGTCTTTTATATCATTGGGTGATGTATACATGTATTTATGTCTACATGTGTACGTGTCTGTGTCTGTGTCTGTGTGTGTTTTGTATTTTTCTTTTACCTCATTTCTTTTAATTCTCTTTTATTTGATTAAATTATCCCTCTGTTCAGCACTTTGGCTGACACTTTTCTTTTAAATGTGCTATACAAATAAAGCTGACTTGACTAAACTGAATTTAATAAAATCATCAAGGCAAGGTAGATATGACTAATTACAGATGTAGAAAAAATGAACATACACTATATGGACAGATTTATTGGGCTCTTGAATGAATCCAAGTGTTTTCAGTTCCATTGCCACAAGTGTATGAAATCAAGCACCTAGCTATGCAGTTTACGTGTAAGACTTTGAATTCTCATGTGGTGCTGCAATAGGATTCCATTGTTGCAAAAATTCAACTTCAGTTAGCAGCAACTCAGTCTGACATATGGTGAACATTGAGTGGTATTATTGAAAAGCTCAAGAGTGTAGGAACCACAGCAACTCAGCCACTAATTGGCAGATCCCATAAAGTGCTGATGCTTATAGTGTGTAAAAGTCAAGTCCATCTGCTGACTCAATAACTGCAGAACTCCAGATCTCCTCTGGCATTAACAACAGCACTACGAGCTTCATGGCATGGGTTTCCATGGTGGGACGTACATTGCACAAGTGTAATGTGTAGGGTCCTAAATACTGATGTGCATTTGAATTATTCTTTTGAATGAATACGATGAGTAGAAGTGTAAAGAGCAGTGAAGGTAACCCCAATGTCACCTTCACTCATCTTTCGCAAGGTCCATGAACATCATTTGGGACAGGTCAAAGTACCTGGCTCTCTGTCAGGCAGCTTCCCATGTCCAATAGTGGAATGCGTATACTCACTCAACATTAAACCCCATCTTACTCAGTATGGTACTCCATGACACCTCAGTTGAGACCTGTACCTGTACCTTCAGCTGTGCAGCTAGACCAGCTGGTCTTGGAGCTCATGTCTGCTGATGACTGCGCCCTTAACCCTAATACAGACGAGGAACTACAATACATATCAGCTGCTTTGCCAAGACAGCGAAAGCCTTTTGGATCACCAAGAAGAAGAAATAAGTCCTATATCAGTGCCATCCTGTAAAACACAACGCTGTTGATGGTGCCAAGCTGTCTGAGTGGATTGTCCAATGTAATGTCTAATCACAGTCACCAATAAATTTGAATCCAACAACTTCTTTGGATGCCTTGCTAGAAGAGTGTGACAAGACTCTTTGCACACATCCACAAGCATAAAAGCATACCGAGCAATTGTAGTCATCATGTTTCAATATGAAACAGAAATGCATATATGCAATTTCACCAACAATGTCTACACACTATAAGAGCAATAACTGCAGAAGTACGTCTTCAGTGAGGCATAAAGAAAGTAAATCTTCCGAACTGAAGTGAAACTGTAGTTCCAAAGGGTGAGGCATGTCATAAGCTGGAGAGCTGGAGACTGCTAATACTCTGTTTGAAAAAGGTGACTAGTAAGAAAGGAAACAGAAAAGGCTGGCAGCCTCAAGTTTAAAGCTTACCGAGAAACAGCTGTTGAAGAAAAGAGGAAAAGAAGAAGTGAGAGTTCTGCCTTTCAATCTTCAGCAGCCCACAGTTTCCTTTGTCACATGTGCACAAATGTCTTTGTCCAGTGGACTGATTGTCCACAGAAGATAGACTGTTGGAGTCAAATTGTTAAATGTTGCCATTATTGTACTTAAATTTGTAAGTCTTGGTTCAAACTATATGATCAAGGACATTCCTTTGTTTTTGACCCCAGAAATTTTGACATATACAACCTAAATTTGGAAGATGATAGTCAGAAATCGTGACTTATGAATGACATTTTTTTCCTTTTCGTTCTTTTTTGTCTTGGTGGAAACAAGATTCCATAATGGTTGGGCTGAATTGAAACAGCGAATGCTGTTTGTTGATTACAGTTCAGCGTTTAACACAATAGTGCCCTGCAGACTGTTCACAAAGCTGAGGGATCTGGGTCTTAACAGCCGTCTGTGTGCATGGGTGTTGGACTTCCTCACTGGCAGAACTCAGGTGGTGAGGGTGGGCAGGTGCTTCTCCAACAGCATCACCATCAACACAGGAGCACCTCAGGGATGTGTCCTCTCGCCACTGCTCTACTCCCTCTACACTTCAGACTGTGTGGCCACCCACGGCTCCAACACCATTGTGAAGTTTGCTGACGACACAGTGGTGTTGGGTGCCATCTCCAACAACGATGAGGCGGCCTACATGGATGAAGTGAAGAATCTGGCATCGTGGTGCCAGGACAACCACCTCCAGCTGAACGTCAGCAAGACCAAGGAGCTGGTGGTGGACTTCAGAAGGGGTCAGCACAGAGACTACAAGCCCATTATCATCAATGGAGCTCCAGTGGAGAGAGTGCAGTCCTTCAAGTATCTTGGTGTTCACATCTCCTCAGACCTGACATGGGCTGCCCACATTCAGGTCCAGACCAAAAAGGCTAGGCAGCGCCTGTATCACCTACGACAACTGAGGAAGTTCAGGGTCTCTCCAAAGATCCTCAGGATTTTCTATACAGGCGCTGTGGAGAGCATCCTCACACAGAACATGACATCGTGGTTTGGGAACAGCTGTGTGAAGGACCAAAAAGCTCTCCAGAGAGTGATCCGTACAGCAGAACGCTGCTGCAGGATTGCTCTCCCCCCGCTTCAGGACACCTACACCAGGAGATGCCGGACTAGAGCAGCGCAGATACTGAAGGACCCGTCCCATCCTGGCAACAAACTGTTCCAACTTCTGCAATCTGGTAGAAGGTTCCGCATCTTCCGGGCAAGGACAGAGAGACTCAAGAGGAGCTTCTATCCCCAAGCCATCCGTGCCCTAAACACACACACCCGCCCTCTCACATCATCTATAATTGACTGAGACAGGACTCTTCCAGACACTCTAAACCAAGGCACAATGTACATTTCAATTCCTTTAATTTTAAATATGTTTATATTGTCTATCCTGTAAAATAGTCAGATGTCTATCCATATTAATGTACAGAATTCACCTGCTAGCTGCTACTACTGCACATTCACCCAGTGTATATACTATATGTATGTATGTATATATATATATAATATGTTCTTCCTCTACACCCCCCCAATTTTTGCACATGTCGAGGAGCGTGTCAGACTACATTTCACTGTGTGTTATACTTGTATAACTATGCATGTGACAAATAAAGAACCTTGAACCTTGAACCTTGAAACCAGTTTAGCCCAGAGGCTCTATGTCTGACATTGCTGGTTTAGGGTTACGGGTAAGGCTAATGTGAGAGCGGAGTTTTGTTTTAGCCACATGGCCAAATTTTCTCAGATTTTCTACCATGTAAAGTCTCACAGGTATTTTGACATCTGTGATCATTTATTTTATTTTCATTTATTCAATTAAAAAACAAAAAAACCCTACCTTAGTGATTATATTTAAAGCTACAAAAGAAATCTTATTTTATTTAAGAATGTTTATGAAGTTTATCAACTGATGGGAATTTACAGTTTTGGACTTGTTACGACCCCCTCTGCTAGGCGTCAGGGAGGGAGTAACATACACGAGCCCCCCAACACAAAACTGAGTAAAGCAAAAGGTTTTAATTCCAAACTTTAAACAGAAAACCGACAGGGCTGTGCAACAGACCACTGGGCAGACAATTATTACATAAAGAAAGAACAGTCACGAGTAAAAGTTAAAGGGTAACTAAGGCAGGCTGGCCGCACACAAAATAAAAGCTAGGGTTTTAACTAAGGCAAGCCAGCTTCACGCAATCCTACTCACAGCCAGCTAGCAGCTCAAAACTCTAATCAGGCTAGGTTTAAAGCATGCACCAAGGTTCGACAAAGGTCAGCAATATGAATAAGTTCAACAAAGATCGACGAGGGAGGCATGAAGGGCAAACTGCATGTTCAGTCCTAAGCAGCCGCCACTGAGTGAAGGACCTCCAGCCTTTTGTAGCCACAGGTGGGTACGATCAGCCACTGATTGCCTCTTGGAGCATCATGGGATCCCGGGGCAGCCAATCGTCCGTGTGGTCTGGCACACTTCATTCTGCATAAAAGAGGGTTGGCACGGGTCTCCCAGTAACCAATCACACACGAGTCCTGGAACACATTGAGTTACCTAGAGGAAGGCGGGGCCACCTGAGGCCGGAGGCCGTAACAGACTTTAATCTATTTTAAAACTTAACCCCCCCACCCCACACACACACACACACCACCACCACCACCACCACCACTATTCTCCTGTTTATTCTCCTTTCCCCCCCTCTCTCTCCATGGGTCTCAGTAATTTAGCTGAACCCCAGTTCTTTATGGGCAGTTTATGGGTTCTGCGTGACTCTTTCCTAATGAGGTTTGGTTTGGTGGTCTCCTAATGAAAAAAAAATTGAAGTCCCATTGTTGACAGATTACTAGTCACAAAATAAGGCCCTGTATGGTCAAATACAGCCACAAGACAAACAAGCAAATTGAGCAACGCGGCAAAGGCTGAACCAGGTCAGAGAGATAAAGGTTCATTAAGCGAACCTAATGGAAGTGGGAATGACCCCCAAACAAATTATTTCAGTCAAAGTCAATCAGCGGGGCTGTTTGTGTTTGTGACTGCCAAAACAGAATCTTGGTGACAATTAGGAGTAATAAGGCCCCCACATTTGTTCTCATGTTTCTAAATGTTAAAAGAGAAAAATACTACTTGGTTAATTTGTCATATTGTAATTGTGCCTGGTTTCCTAGAAGTGAGATCTAAAAGCGCTGAATGGAGCACAGATGGTCTTTTTTTAAACATCTACTGCTTTTTGCCAACTTGTCAAAAGCACCAGCATCAGCTGTAGTCAGCTTGGAGTTATGCTTGTGCCCATTGTGTAATTGGAATGTATGGCTAGGCAATCTCATTATTGTCCAAATCATTAAAGCATAGCTGTTGTCACTTGTCTCAGAGGAAAACAGAAACAATGCATTGTACAGTCTTAGTAGTGGTCATTATCATTAGGATGCCCTTGTGATAATAATTAAAATGTCCCACAATTATGAGCAACTCTTTTAGCCTGCTCACTGTTTTTGACCTGCCTCTCATTTCATTCAGCTCTGTTCTCCTCTGTCACCTTTTGTCCTGCTGTCTGGCAGAGGTTGTCCACATCCATGCGGCATCTGAAGCGTACAAGGGGCTGACAAAAACAAAGGCATTTGCCACAAAGAGGGCAAAGATAATCTAGAAACAGGGAGAAAGTCTACTATACTGGGGCAACTTATTGACTGATTTGACACCAAGAAGAAAGACACCCAATAAATACTAAATTCACTGCAAACAAACAGATCTGCCAGTCTTCATACTGACCAACAGTGGACTAACGTTTTGAATCCATGGCATTTCAGTAGTTGCCAAATGATGGGAGAAAAGACTACAACTGAAATGAGAGGGAGTAGTTAGAGCACAACATGGGAAGACAGAACACAACACTATAGATGTCTATAGATAGTCTAAGACCCAAGCTGACATATAGACACAGACGAACAGGCGCACGCAGACACATTCCCACCTCCATATACACAAACAAATACTCGGCACTCACCTGACATGGAGACAGACGCAAATAGACACTGTACACACATCCACACTCCCCAAACATACTCTATATCCCAGGTCCGGGTACCCCTACTCCCAGAAGGGCAAACTGTACCCGCACCCAGGAGATGTAACCCTTCTCTCTGGGGTGGAGGAAAGCAGACTGCCTCCTTATCTGCAGTAGCAGGGAGGCCCCGCATCCCAGACCCCAATCTGACAGCCAGCACCTCCTCCCAGCCCCCCAGCCCCAACGGTTAACAGAACGGGGGTGAGTGAAGACCCCAAACCTCCCTCCGCCCGCTCATATGTAGTGTTGCTGCCTGCTGTTCTAAAGTGCATTTAAAACACAGGAGGGCATGGTGCTTCCTGCCAGAGAGCAGCACGGCTCCTCCCGAATGAAACCCCCCCCCCCCAAAAAAACTGTCATTTTATACGGTTTCCTTTAGGACACTCAAGCATATGTGCAATATATCTAAAGCTTCAGTCTCTGTAGATTAACATTTTTGGGCTTAGCTCTGCATGACCTCTAGTTATTTTCTCTTTCTTTTAATTTTGTAGCCGCTTTAAAACTTTTCTCCAGACTACAAATAAATGAAAAATACTCATTGGAATGCACAATTATGTAATTATGAGATTGTATTTCAATAACAGGTACAACAAAGACAGAGCTGTCTGTGGGGATGTTGTTAAATGCATGACTTTATCATATTAACCTCATTATGTGGTAATGATATGCCGGTTAGTTCCTTTGTCACTTAATAACTGTGCTGAAAAGGTGAAGACACGAAATGGCATGTCATAGCATTGCTGTGGGCTCTAGAAATGGTTAGAGGCAGAACACTTTAATGTAAATTAACAAGTCTACCTCCTTCTTGTGAAAAATAAAATACAAGAAGAAGAAAAAATCCCCTACTGTTTATAAAGTAGAAAGGAGAATGTCACACCTCCAGATATGTACAACATTTGGAGACTTGAGCAACCAACTAAGTTAAAAAAATAAAAACAAAAATCAAACAATTTGGAGGTGCAAATGACTCCTACTGTATGCTCAACTTGATGTTTCCAAGAAATATACATCCTGTGCTAACACTCCCCCAGTCAGGCACACCATAGTTTCACTCTGATTCACAGAACAGCACTCAGACAGTGTTTTGCAGACTGAATTAGATCAGCAGCAAAGCATTCACAACATCTTGTTTCCCAGAATTATAAATAAAAGAAATTCAAAGAAATGCCAGCTGGTGTACAGTTGTGGATTTGTAGATGATTCATTGTTTAGTTGTGAGACAATGAAACAACTAATTAAAATTCATCAAAAAGTCCGTAGACTGATATATAATCCCACTGTCTGTGTGAGCTACGTAGGACAATTATAATTATCATAGTTTCCCTCAGGTTTTTTGGGTCAGATGACACTTTAAGCCTGTTTAAATGCACTTTAAACCCCAAAAGACTGTACAAAAACTAGTCAGGCTCCTCTTACACGTCTACTTGTGTTTTTCGTTTCTTGACGTGACGACAGTCTCTAAATTATCTGCTGAGTTTAGCTGTACTCCGTTTGACTCTGTTTTCTTTCCCCATGAGTAGGTCAACTGGACCACAGCAAAGGCACAAGAGAGCAAAGGTCTGATTTGTAATCAGGTCACCATTATCTGACAGTGAAAGCCATCTCTGGAGGAATGTTGCACCTCTTTATATTCAATTTTGTGCGTCATGAGCCGCTGGATCTCATGACCCATGACGCATTTAACTCAATACAATGAAATTAACTTTTTTCTTTCTTTCTCTTTCAGTGGAAGCTAAATTTGTCTTTAGTTGTTGGTAATAATTTGAGACAGAGTTCCAGAGTGTCAGAGACAGTCTTACTCCTGGTCTAAAACGAACACTGTTGACCTTTGTGATGGGCTCAATAATAAATAAGGCACGGGAATGTGCGACCACACAATAACTTCACAAGAAGCTAAAGTGATGCTGCCAGTGTCAACAATGTCTAATTGAGCATCACAACAAAATGGAAGCATATGCAGAAGATCTGATATATTGTGTAATTAATTGGGTCCAGACTTTTATTGTGATGTTGAGTGGAGGTCTGCTTCAAACAGAAGTTTGTAGCCTCGCTGATGGAAACAAAAGGTCGTGGCCTCATGCAGTCTTCCAACAGAATATACAAGGCTTCTTTGTCAAGAAGCCCAATTTCCTCCTGAGCTGTGTTGGAATTACATGGTTCATGTGAGGTTAGCAAACCTTCCCATCCTCAAACACCTCCAGGGCTCCCACCAGAGCTTGTCCTTTTTCACTGTGACTGCAAAACTATTTAAGTAGCTTCTTTTTTGTTCATGTTACTCCTTGGTAAACTGTAACAGGAAAACAGTTAACCAACTGTAATCCACTGAAAAACTTCATTTCATAGCATTATAACTGTGTATTATAAACTCAAATTGCCATTTACTTCTCTATATAAGTGATGATCTTATATAACGTGATGATTTTAGATTCTGTTTAAACACTTCACAAATTCCTTCTACTTTTATTTCCATTGAATAAGAATGCAAGTTACACAGTATTATATTCATTAGAGCTCTTCCTAGCAAACAATGGATAAACAGCGGGGTGCTATTTAAATAAATAGGCGTTGAAGTCTCTAGATCACATAGTTTTAGATCCTGCCAGTGTCAGATGTGCAGTGCTGTGAAAAATATTTTCTGATTTCTTGAGGGTTTTTTGCACATTTGTCACACATGTTTCAGATGATCAAGCAAATTTCTTACTTTTTGTTTATTTTTATAAATCTGTCTTGTATGGCAGCATTTGCAAACAGAACCATCATCTGAAAGCACAGTTGTGCCAAACATATTTGTTTTGCTCTATAAATCCTCCTGTCATTACTGTTTTTGTTTTTTTTCCCTTTGTTTTCCTTTTATTTATTTAATTTCATTATTAGTACAGAGCTGACAGGTGTGGAGAAATTTTATTATTAGACAAAGATAACCTGAATAAATACAAATTCTAGTTTTTAAAATGATGATTTCATTTGTTAATGAAAAGATTATCCAAACCTACCTGGGCCTATGTGAAAAAGTAACTTGTGTTTCACTTGGATTTTTGCCTGTGTGAAAAGAAAGTAAATCATGGGGGGAAAGCTCCAAGTTCACAAACTTATACAAAAAGAAAAAGATTATTCAGACTGGAGTAAACAAGCTATAGGCCTGAAAATGCCCTGAATTGAGGAACAGCTGTTAACCTTCCCAGGAGAGGCCAAGAGTTTGTGACTCATGCAGGAGGTCACAGAAGAACCATGAACAACATTGAAAGACCTGCAGGCCTCACTGGCCTCAGCTAAGGTCATTGTTAATGACTCAACCAAATTATTTTCATTTACCTCTTTTCACACTCTGTGTTTATATGCTGCTCTGCATTTGATCATTAATTATCAGTAATCTCTGGCACCCTCCACAGTGATTCTTTTGTCAGTTGTGGCAGATGGCTGCCCCTCCATGAGCCTGGTTCTGGTGGAGGGTCCTTCGAGTTTTTCCTTCTGACTGCCACCAAGTGCATCAGATTGTCGAGGTTTTCTCTGCATTATTGTAGACCCTGTTGTAATTTCGGCGCTATATAAGTAAAACTGAATTAACCGAAGTTCAAGAACTAAAAAAAATATTAGGTTTAGGGGAAAATTACTTTTCACATTTCCACGGTTTGGACCTTTTTGTCCATAATAAAAAAAATCATAATTTAAAAACCCCATTTTGCATATTGGGTTTTCTTGGACTAATATTAAAATTTATTTCATGATCTGAAGCATGTCTCACAGTCGTCGAGCCATGTCCATAAAGATTTGCTTTGCATCACTCTAAGGGCAATCACAGAGAGATGCTGCACATAACAGGTACAAGATACTGGCCGCAAGGGATGGAAAGAAGTGTGGTCTTACCTGGACGGCTCCAGGGTCATTAGGCAAACGACCCACACTGTAAAGTCATGAACCTGGCTTCCACTCGCCCAGTCTTTACTCCAGAGATTTGGGACAGCTCACTCGGTCCAATCAGTCTTGAGTTTGTCATAGTCACAGTTTTTCACCCTATGAACAGCTCTACAAGATATAAATCAAATAATAATTTCTAAATAAGAAGAGGAGGGAAGCAGAAACCCGGAGATGCTTGAGTGGCGTCCTCTTTCAAACGTCCCATGTCTCACACACTTGCCCTGTCTCCTTCTTCTTCTCCTACATTTTAATGGCGGTTAGCAAACAACTTTTAGGTGCCTTTCACTTGCCCTGTCTTTTCATTGAGGGCAATTTAATACACCTGAAGGTCCTTCAGCCCACACCCTTCACATCCCAGTGGCCAGATCCTTGAGTGGGCGGTACTATGACACATGTAGGTGTGACAAATATGCAAAAATAAACTAAGAACTCAGGAAGCCGGCAAATATTTTACAGCACTGGATGTAGAACTCACACAGGTGTCAGGAAAGTCTACATAGAAATCTCTAATATATTGAATTCTATAATATTTTCACTGTGAAGCAACAATGCTAACAACTGAGCAACACGCTGCTCCCTGTGTTAACAGTGATGAGGACACAATATATAAGATAAGATAAGATAAGATAACCTTTATTAGTCCCACAGGTGGGAAATTTGTTTTGTCACAGCAGGAAGTGGACAGTGCAAAAGTTATGAGGCAAAAATTAGAATACAATAAGAATAAATACAGTACACAACTGTACAGAATAGAATAAAATAAAATACTATATACAGTAGAATAAAATAAAATAAATATACAATAAGATAAAAATAGAATACAAATACAAATACTATATACAACTGAGTAAAAATACAACGATGACAGAAAGGATTATTGCACTTAGTATTATTGCATATGTATGGATGTGTGTGCTTGATCAGTTAAAGTCTTTATTATGGAGTCTGACAGCAGTGGGGAGGAAAGACCTGCGAAATCTCTCCGTCCCACACCGTGGGTGCCACAGTCTCCCACTGAAGGAGCTGCTCAGTGCTGTCACAGTCTGCTGCATGGGGTGGGAGATGTTGTCCAACAGGGATGACAGCTTAGCCGCCGTTCTCCTGTCACTCACCACCTCCACTGGGTCCAGAGGGCATCCTAGAACAGAGCTGGCCCTTCGGATCACCCTGTTCAGTCTCTTCCTGTCCCCAGCAGAGATGCTGCCGCCCCAGCAGACCACGCCATAAAAGATAGCAGAAGCATATCAGCCCCAGTACAGATTGGGGTTAGACAATATACTGTATGAGCTAGTGTGTGAAAGCTCTTGCTGCATTTCACATTTCAGATGGCTGCATAATTTGCAAATGAACAGGTGCACCTTGAATGAAATCAAAAACTCAAATTTAGATTTCAGCTGTTAAAAATTAGGAAAAAGCTCTTTAGAAAAATCAAGCTTTCTGTCTGATTACAGTCATTCGTGTAAACAACACTGAGCTGCTAATGTAAGCACTGCCATTACCTATCCAGCCAGATAACTTTGACTATTTGCAGATATTATTGGGTAAACTGACAACTTACTTTGGGCTGCCTTTGAAAGACTGAGATCTTTGTCTCTACTTTTCACATATTGTGAATATCCACAATGTTTCCTTTTCTCCTAGCTTCAAGACCTGCTGCTATCAATTATCAGATGAATCTCACAGAATTTGATGCACCTTCTCTTATTATCTGTTCAGTTACTTGATTAAGAGCTGAAAAGTCTGCTTGAAGTGATTGAAATGGTCTCAAGACTACCATGGTCATAGATGACTACTCAGACGGGCAGCTTAAATCCCTCCTAAAATGTTTTCACTTTTGACTTGTGTATTTGCACATCTGCTCATAATTTGTTATATTTAAAAAAATATATAGTAATATACAATTTGAAATACTGGACAGACACAACAAATCATTCGAAGAAATTGATGTTTAATCTGATTGTGTTTTATTTTACATTATGGTCAAATCCCATTCACACAGAACAATTGTTAAGTAAATAATTTTGCAGTAGTTTATGGCTGGTACACTTTTTATGTTTCATAAACTGAGTGTTTCTTGTCATTTGCATTGGAGCTTCAAATGGAAATTACTTTATATTTTATTTGTCTATTTCCTGCACTGATATTGATCATTTATTTAACAACATCTTAGAACTAAACACTGCACACTGTCTAAATACTGCTCTACACTCTCAGACAATAAATAACCGTTTGACCTTTGGTTACAACAGTTTCTTAATGAGGCAATCTCTGTAGCAGTACCCCCTGATTGAACCTCGAGGGTACTTGTACTTATCTTCGCTATATGTACTTTACAGAGGCCAGTCGAGAACCTCCGGTGACAATCTTTTACTCAAATCTAAGGGTACCTTTTAAAAATGCAAAACTAAGGTAAGGTAATTCTTAGAATTACCAGTTGACATAATATGCATAGCCTTAAAATCTTGGCGGAAATGTTGGTACAGAAAGAACAAATGAAGGTTCAGGGTGGTTCAAGCCCTGAACCTTGCTACTTTCTGGTGACAGTGCTAAAGCTGCACCCCCACACCATAATATTTTACGTAATTTCTAACTGAGCACAGGCTGTCTTCTGATATTATATCTTAAAATCTAGAAGAAACTGTACTGTACTGCCTCAAATTGTAAATGTACATCTTTGGCCTTTGATAAAAGATACACAGATTTCCCTTTGAGTTAAACAATTAGCCTTAGATGGTACGTTTGTGTAGACTGTACCTTTTGGGACAGAATTAGATTGTTACTATACCCCTGTTTATATGCAAGTAGTTTGGAGGTTTTGAATATAGTTTCACTATGAGCCACTGTAATAAATGAGAGTCACATCAAAGGAGAAATGTACAGTTTCTGTAATTAAATAGAAAAATATGCTTCTTATGGTCTTATTCACATACTTTCAAACAGTCTTTGAAAAAGTTAGCATTAATAATACTTCTTTAGATAGACAATCAATCAATCAATCAATCAATCAATCAAGGCTTTATTCGCCACGTGCAGGTTGCCCTGCAGTGAAATAGGACCCCCCCCCCCCAACCTTACACACACAACACAGACATCACATGGGGATATAGGTCGGAGATCGGTAGCGTTACAGAAAAAAAACACTGAAATATACACTACAATGGGAAAGTACAAGAGGAAAAAAAGAGACCTCTACTCATGCTGGGCTCCTGGGAGGACAGCATGAGAACAGGAAACAAAAAAACTCCTTTGCACAAAAAAGCACATAAATGTCCACAGCACACCAGTATGAAACACGTAACAAGCCACAGGGTCGGGTGGGGGGTGAGGAGTAATCCGAAGCAAACACAGCAGCCATCCTGCCCAGCGCTACCATTCCAGCGCGGGCTCACACCTGCCGTGTTCCCAGGAGGGAACAAGCATTGAAGGCGTTTGGAAAGGGAGGGGGGATGAGTGTGTGCATATCAGTGTATATGTATGTGTGTGCGTGTCCAGAGTTCAGCTGAGACAGTGTCCTTCGCCCTGCTAGGCTAAGTAAACAGTCTTCCAGCCAGCCCAGGTGGCCTTGCATGGAATGGGAAGGAACAGACTAAACACAGTCGTTATCAGGGTGTTTTTGTTCGGCTCCAGCCTTGCGACCGCAGCTGGCGCCGAAAGGGTATCCGCATGAAGTGATGGTGCTTTTTACTTTAGTGCGAACAGCTCATATGAATTTCAAAGCTGTTCTAACAGTCCAACACTGGTCTCTCAATCTCCCGTTGGAGAGCTGTGAGCTTCTCCATGATGTTATCAAAGTTGCCTCTGTGATGTTGTCATTCTTGTGCTCAAAGAGCCGATTCTGAGAACTCACGACCACAGTGAGCCTCCCCAAGATGTCATCCAATTTGCACTCAGAGATGTTATTCCAAGTGAGCCCCTCCAGATGTAATCCAGTTTGCACTCAGAGGTCTTGTTCTGAGTATTCACGGCAGCAGTAAGCCTCACCAAGATCTTATCCGTGCTGCACTCAGGAGAAGGAGAAGAGAAAAGTGCGACCGCCTTCATCAAGAGCAAGAGCAGGAATACAGACAAAGAAATACATTGGGATTTCAATTCTATATATGCTGTTTGCTGCTAAGCATTGTGCTGTGCAATATGGCCAAATATCTCCACTTTGGTCTTGTCTGGTCAAAGGACATTGTTCCAGAAGTCTTATAATTTTTTAAGATTTAACTTTGCAAATTCAAGCTCAGAATAATCAGAATAATTGTTCAGTCGTATTCTAATTATACTCTCTTTAAATATATGATGCCACCTGAAGCCTGCAGAGTTTGAGATGTAGTTCTTGACTTTTTGGCAATTTCTCTTACAACTGTCCTGACCTTGGGGTGAGCTTGCTGGGAATATTGTGTTACTGTGTTAACACACCTGAGTGCTCTAGGTCAGCAAAGTGCCAAAATTTCTGGTTTTATATAGATGGCCACATTTTCTGATTACCACTTAATCAAGTGCATTTAATTAGGACCACCTTCCAATGAGAAGCAGTAGCTGTGGACTAATTTCACTTTCTGTTCCCCATGTCTGATTTTATCAGTCAGACACAATACCACAGGAACTAGTACAGACTTGCAGGCTCAACACAAAAGAAACATAACTTATCAATGTATGTAAAAGAACATTGATGACATTCTTTTCATGGGGTTACCATTGCACAGTTAAAGCATGTATTCAGTTATTATAATCTCTAATGTTATATATATATATATAGCTTTATATTGTCATGATACGTTGTGTGGCAGGCAGGAGAAGGACCCAAGATGCAGATTAACAGACACGGGGATAAACTCAAAAACACAGCTTTATTGCTGGCCACGAGAAGCAATACAAAATAAACTAAAACTGGGAAAACTAAAGCATGAGATGTACAAGGAACCGAACCACGGGGAGAATAACACACAACATGAGGGAGAACGCGACGCCGAACAGAGGGAGACTCAGACAGAAATACACAGAGGGTAAACGAGGAAAGTGGGCACACACGGGGAACACAGGTGATACTGATAATCATAACGAGACAGGGCGGGGTGAACTGAACATGACATGTACAGGCACAGAGGTTCAGACAGGAGGAGAGAGAGCACGGGGAAAACACAGACATAACGGGCTGGGGAAACATGAAACAACCACAAAGGGAGACGAGGGCTCATAAATACATAGAGGGCACACAGGGGGGAGAGAGAGCACGGGGAGAACTTAGACATAAAGGGCAGGGGAAACATGGAATAAAACATAAGGAGAGACAAGGGCTCACAGATACACAGAGGGGCACACAGGGGGTAAAAGCCATGAAGGGAAAACACTTAGGGAACAACACAACAGGGCAACTCAGAAAACATGGCCTAAATAAGGAACGAAATACAAAAATACAAGGAACTAAGAATACTGGGCCCACATGGCCCAGGACCATGACATCACCCCCCCCTAAAGGGCTGGCACCCGACAGCCCAAACCCGAGAAACAAAACCAAACAGAAAACAACCCACCCAGGGCGGGAGGCGGGGGACCAGGACGGAGGGACCAGAACGGGAAACAAAACAAACAACAGAAAACACAGGAGCACATGACCGTAGTCCAAATAAGGTTCAGGGGGCCGACCCAGAGCCCACAGGCACAAGAGTTCACGGGTCACACGGTCGGGGGGCCGACCAGGCGGGTGGCACAGGTGGCAGAGCTGGTCCGTAGGCCGGCCGTGCGGAAGGCAATGGCGGCGGCGACGAAGGAGACGACGGAGCAGTTCAGGAGGCCGGCCGCGCGGAAGGCAGCGGCGGCGGCGAGGGAGACGACGGAGCAGTTCAGGAGGCCGGCCGCGCGGAAGGCAGCGGCGGCGGCGGCGGCGAGGGAGACGACGGAGCAGTTCAGGAGGCCGGCCGCGCGGAAGGCAGCGGCGGCGGCGGCGAGGGAGACGACGGAGCAGTTCAGGAGGCCGGCCGCGCGGAAGGCAGCGGCGGCTCTCCAGTGTCAGGCGTGCTGGCCATGCCCCGGTGGGCACAGGACCAGACGAAGCACAGGCTGAGGCTGGACCAGACGAAGCACAGGCTGAAGACTGAAGCACAGGCTGAAGACTCAGAGGCTGGACCAGACGAAGCACAGGCTGAAGACTCAGAGGCTGGACCAGACGAAGCACAGGCTGAAGACTCAGAGGCTGGACCAGACGAAGCACAGGCTGAAGACTCAGAGGCTGGACCAGACGAAGCACAGGCTGAAGACTCTGAGGCTGGGCCAGACGAGGACGAAGACTCTGAGGCTGAAGCCGGAGCAGGACCAGGTGGAGCAGGAGCAGCTGATGCAGAGGCCGGACCGGGCGAGGATGAAGGCTCTGAGGCTGCGGCTGACGAAGCACAGGCTGGAGCTGCGGCTGACGAAGCACGGGCTGGAGCTGTGGCTGACGAAGCACGGGCTGGAGCTGCGGCTGACGAAGCACGGGCTGGAGCTGCGGCTGACGAAGCACGGGCTGGAGCTGGACTAGGAGGAGCAGAAGCAGAAGGTGGCTGGATGGGCTCCTCGGGCCCTCCAGCTGAGGTGGCATGGTGCTGGACGGGCGGCTCGGGCCCCCCAGCAGATGTGGCATGAGGCTGGTGCGGTTCTCCTGAACCCCCAGCTGACGAGGAAGGTTGCTGAACGGGCCCCTCGGACCCTCCAGCGGAGACAGGAGGCTGAACGGGCCCCTCGGACCCTCCAGCGGAGACAGGAGGCTGAACGGGCCCCTCGGACCCTCCAACGGAGACAGGAGGCTGAACGGGCCCCTCGGACCCTCCAGCTGACGAGGTAGATGGCGGCGTGGGAGCCGCGGAGTCCTGGATGAGCTCATCCGATCTCCCAGCAGGAGCTGATGCAGAGCCAGAGAGATTTGAGACCCCTGGCTGAATGTTAAGCTGACCAGCGGACCGTACTGCTATCGGGGACTGGGCTACTGGAGACGCGGGGAGCTGAGCTACTGGGGCCTGCGCTACAGGCGGCACTGGAGCTACTGGGGCCTGCAATGCAGGCGGCACTGGAGCTACTGGGGCCTGCGCTGCAGACGGCACTGGAGCTACTGGGGCCTGCGCTACAGGCGGCACTGGAGCTACTGGGGCCTGCGCTACAGGCGGCACTGGAGCTACTGGGGCCTGCGCTACAGGCGGCACTGGAGCTACTGGGGCCTGAACTGAAAGGGACACGGGGGACACTGGAAACTGAACTGAGGGGGACACTGGAAACTGGACTGAGGGTGGCTGCGAGGGAGCTAACTGAGCTGTGAAGGGCTGCGAGGGAGCTGACTGAGCTGTGAAGGGCTGCGAGGGAGCTGACTGAGCTGTGAAGGGCTGCGAGGGAGCTAACTGAGTTGTGAGGGGCTGCGAGGGAGCTGACTGAGCTGGCCTGGGAGGAGAAACACGAGCAGGAAAAGGAGCAGGCTCAGAAAAAACTGTCCGAGAAATGGCAGGCTCAGGGTCGACAAAAATAGCTCTATCAAAAATGAACCCGCCGTCCACTTCATGTTTTGTAGTTTTAGCATTGTCCGGTTTATGGCGGCGGGCGCGCCGCCTCCTTCGAGCAGAGGAAGCTGGCGCGATGGGCGCTGATGGCGCCAACACAGAGGGTGACGTAGTGGTGAGTTCCCCGTCGTCCGCCCCCATCCTTGCCAGAAATGAGACAGGCGAAAAATAGCCTAAGCGGATCGGAGACGGCGAGCGGCTGGTAGGCTGTGCAGCAGGTGAGAGGTCCTCCTCCGGGATGAGCCAGGGTTTCCGCCGGAGCTCGTCCTCCCGATAAGCCCGTAACACCTGCTGCCGCTCTTCCTCGCCAAAGTCTATGGCTTCCGTTGTCTCCGTGCGCCACGCCGTGCGGCCAGACCGCGGTGAAGACGCGGAAGCCGGCGGGGTGCGGGCGGAAGGTGTGTCTGTGGCGAGCCTCACCGTTCCAACTCTGACCGCTACTGGCTCATGAGACAGCGGGGAAACGGCGCAACGGCACGGCTCTGGTGAAGGTGCACGCCCACTGGGCCGCTGCTCCTGCGGACGGAGTTGGAGGGTGGAGACGAGAAAGTCGCTGACGAGGGGGTGCAGCGTCTCCCATAACCAGGGGAACACAGATACGCACACCCCTACTTGGCGGGCGAACTCCTCTCGTTCCTCCTCACTGGAACAGTGCAGCCACTTGTCGCATAGAGACTCCACTGTCCGGACGATCCCCCTCCTCTGTGTCGCTGGGTCCGACATGTTCGCGTCGTCCTGGAGGTCCGCGGAGGGGTTGTGAACTGCTGGGTCCATGTTGCGGTCGCGTTCTTCTGTCATGATACGTTGTGTGGCAGGCAGGAGAAGGACCCAAGATGCAGATTCACAGACACGGGGATAAACTCAAAAACACAGCTTTATTGCTGGCCACGAGAAGCAATACAAAATAAACTAAAACTGGGAAAACTAAAGCATGAGATGTACAAGGAACCGAACCACGGGGAGAATAACACACAACATGAGGGAGAACGCGACGCCGAACAGAGGGAGACTCAGACAGAAATACACAGAGGGTAAACGAGGAAAGTGGGCACACACGGGGAACACAGGTGATACTGATAATCATAACGAGACAGGGCGGGGTGAACTGAACATGACATGTACAGGCACAGAGGTTCAGACAGGAGGAGAGAGAGCACGGGGAAAACACAGACATAACGGGCTGGGGAAACATGAAACAACCACAAAGGGAGACGAGGGCTCATAAATACATAGAGGGCACACAGGGGGGAGAGAGAGCACGGGGAGAACTTAGACATAAAGGGCAGGGGAAACATGGAATAAAACATAAGGAGAGACGAGGGCTCACAGATACACAGAGGGGCACACAGGGGGTAAAAGCCATGAAGGGAAAACACTTAGGGAACAACACAACAGGGCAACTCAGAAAACATGGCCTAAATAAGGAACGAAATACAAAAATACAAGGAACTAAGAATACTGGGCCCACATGGCCCAGGACCATGACATATATAGCTATATATCTATGTATATCCAGCCATCTTGTCATCTATTTTCCAGGGTTGGGTCTCGGGCGCAGCAGCCTAAGCAGAGAAGCCCAGACCTCCTTCCCCCCAGCCACCTCCTCCATTGTCTGGAGGAACACCAAAGCGTTCCCAGGCCAGCCGAAAGATATGATAATCTCTCCATGTCCTTGGTCTGCCCTGGGCTTTCTCCCTGTGGGACATACCCGGAACACCTCACCCAGGAGGCATGGAGGCGTCATTGTCAGACGCCTGAACGACCTCAAATGGCTCATTTCAATGTGGAGGAGTAGCAGCTCTACTCTAAGCCCCTCCTGGATGGCCAAACTCTTCACCCTAGGGTGAAAGGGTTGTGGTGTGCTGGTGTGACCATAGGTGAGGGTAGGAATGGTAGCTCGAGAGCTTTGCTTTTACGCTCAGCTCTCGCTTCACCACAACGAACTGGTGCAGTATTCGCATCACTGCAGCCACAGCACTAATCTGTCTGTCAATCTCCCGCTCCCCTCAATCATGAATAAGTTCCCCAAGATACTTAAACTCCTCCAGTTGGGGCAGTAACTCGTCCCTGACCCGGAATGGGCATTCCAGCCTTTTCCAGCTGAGGACCATGGCCTAAGACTTGTAGGTGCTGATTCTCATTCCTGCCGCTTCACACTCAGCTGTGAACCACTCTAGTGGGGTTCCAATCTCTTCGAGGCAGTCTGAGAGTCTTTTTCCATGGCCTCTCTGAACTCCCCCCACACCCAAGTTTTTGCTTCAGCCACCGCCCAAGCTGCGGTCTGAACATGAACATGATCCATTCGGACTCAATGTCCCCAGTCTCCCTCAGAATGCTTTTGAAGCTCTGCCAGAGGTGGGAGTTGAAGATGTTGTGAACCGGGCCTCTGCAAGGTGTTCGGAGCACACCCTCATAATATGTTTAGGTGCCCCAGGTCTATTCAGCATCCTCCCAAAAGAACTGAGCACTTCTCTTCACCCGAGTGTCCAGAACATAAGGCTGCAGATCTGATGACTCGATTAAAAAATCAATCATCAATGTGCAGCATAGGGTGTCCTGGTGCCACATGCACTTATGGATACCATTATGTCCGAACATGGTGTTCATTATGGACAAACTGTGGTTTGCACAGATTTCCAATAACAGAACACCGTTCGGGTTCAGGTCTGCCAGGCCGTTCCTCCCAGGTCTCACTGTCATTGCCCGCATGAGCGTGGAGGCCCCCAGTAAGACGACAGAGTCCCCTGGTAGAGCACCCTCAAGCACCCCAACCAGGAACTCCAAGAAAGATGGGTACTGTAAACTGTCATTCAGCACAAAAGTGCAGATGGCAGTCAGGACCATTTCCCCAATCCGAAGGCACAGGGAACAAACCCTCTCGTCCACCAGGAAAATCTCCAACGTACAGAGTTGCAAGTTGAGGGAATACTAAGATACCCACCCCAACCCACTGGCTCTCACCAAATTCCAACTCCAGACTTGGACAGAGTCCAACCTCTGTCCAGGATTCTGGTTCCAGAGCTCAAGGCCTGCATTGAGGTGAGCCTGTTTATACAGACCCAATCAAAAGTTTAAGACGACTTGAAAAATGGCAAAAAGGCAAAAAAAATCATATTTTGGATGGTTGAATCTTAACAAGCTTCCAAGTAGAGCATCAACATGCAACAAGAAGAAATGGGAGGGAGACAAAACATTTTTTGAGCATGCACTTTATTGAAAACAACGCTTAAACTGAAACAGGCTGTTTTGCAGCTGATCAAAAGGACCACACCTCAAAAAAACCTGTAAACCCACCCAAAACAGAAATCAAAGTTCCAAACACGAACTCAGTATTGAGTAGGCCCACCGTTATTGTTGATCACTTAAAAAATTTGTTGTGGCATACTTGATGCAAGCGTTTCCATGAGGTGCATGGGAACATTTCTCCAAGTGGTGTGTGTTTCCCTTGCCATCTATCCCTGAATGTTCTCAGTTGTGGTCTTAAACTTTTGATCTGTATCTAGCCAGTACCTCTCAACCTCACGTGACACCTCAGGCCACTTCTCCAGAGGTCATGTTCCATGTCCCAATCTCTAGTCTTGGTAGCCGGGGAATCACCTCAGCATCTCTTGCAGGTGGTGGGCCTACAGGAGGGTTATCAGCACTTTTTATGTAAAAAAAAGTGTTCCTGGTGTGGTATGGCAGTCCTATTTCTATTGCAGTTTCTGCAGGGAAGATGCAATAAAGTCCTTAACTTATGAAGTTTGATCACATTTGAAACTAATAAGGGGGTGTGGAATTTATCCACTGCCAATATCTGGGTCAACACGTGCTTTGAATATAATCTGTCATCTGATGACTGACCTGGTCTGAACCCTCTACCATGACGCCAAGCTGTCAGTGTGAGTAGATGATCAGAGATGCCAACACTAAGGCTGCTCTAAGGCTCTCTTCTAGAACTGCATGACAGTTCTCTTCACCTACCCTTACTCTTATATCTCATCAGTTTTTCTTTGCCTCTTCCTTATCCCTTCTCCCTCACTTATCCTTGTCTGTTGCTTTCTGCTGTTTCTCTCTTTATTTTTCTCCATCTTTCCCTACTAATTTTCTTCTCTTGCAAAAGGTTCTTCCTTCTCAAATGTTTTCTTCTTGTTTTTTTCAAGTGCCCTACAGACAGTCATTTGGTTAAATTAATTTCACTTTCACACACTCATCCTGTGACATCAATAAAACAGTATAAAAACACCCTGCACATAAAATTGGGTTGCTGGCAGGTTGTACACAACATATCAAAAGTAAATGCCCATTCTACAGAAGAATATGCATCATTAGTGTTATACAGATTTTTAAGTACTTTACATCTGTTCAATCTCCAGCAATGGATTTATGTTCTGTAACATCATATTTGTAGTGGCTTTTGTGACACCACATATATCTGAAAACAGCTGATTGATTGAAAAAATATTCTAAATATATTAAATGAAATCTCAACAGAAAGAAAAGGCCTTAGCATTGTGTGTCATGATTAACTGTATGTATCAGCTGGGCATGGAGTGGGGTTAAAATATTACTGAAAAATACTGAAAAACAACTGCTTACACTGTGCTGATTCATTTAACAGAGATGCTAATCTGAACAGGCTCAATTTGCATTGCCAGCTGACACTGCAGCTGATGTCCACTCTCCATCATCAAAGCTTTTTTTTGTTAACATGCTAAAGGAGTTAACAAGAACTTCTTCACACCCTAAATCCTCTGCATCACATTGGCCAAGATGGTAGGTAATAGATGATTTACCTGTTAACATGCTTAGTGACTGAAATCACATTCAGCTCTGCCAACTCCTTTTCCCATTTTTTTCCCTGTACCACTATCTCCAAGTCATACACCATAGCAGATCTCTCTACCACCTTGTAAAGTTTCTCCTGCTTACTGCTGTCCTTCTGTCAAAAAGGCAGTTGTAGAAACTGGGGGGGTTTCTGTTGATCAATTAATATGATAAACTTACATTATGTAACACAAAATTTCATATCAAACACAGGACTGGCTGTCGCTAAGAATGGGCTTCTGTACCTTCTGTATACCTACAAAGATATTCGAATAAAAGAATTAAATGCAACGATCTTATAGTGAATCTGTTAAACATTAGCAAAACTTCAGTAGCAAAAACTTCTCGGTTAAAAAAAAGAGGGGGCATGGTGGGAGGGGGGGACCAACAAGTATGAACATTCTTTATGTCAGATTTTACAATGCTACGAAATTCGAGTACAAATATTTCTAGGAAATGGGTGGAATGACATTTAACCCACACTTCCTGGTGTAACTAATTCTAACTCACTTTTATACTGTTGCATAAAAAAGAGGAATTTAAGCATGTGATGTTAAACAAAACAGCACCAGATGTTTATCTGCATGGAAAGCTGGCTCTGTGCCAGTGCTTTAAATGACAGTAGCTGTGTTTTGATGGAACAGAGGGGAGAAAGGGGACTGTGTACTGATTCCCAGAGCCTGAGGAATTTGAATAGGTTACTGAGGACATCTGTGCTCGAGGGAATGCGATTATGGGTGTTTATTGCCCCACCTCTGCAATTAGTGAAGCTCTGGAGGAGATAAGGTATTTATGGTTGACTTATCGATCCTCTGAATTTATGTTTCTGATTAAACTGATTTCAACGGATATCCAAACTGAAATGACTAAAGGAATGAGAAATCTTTGCTTTAACAGGCAATTTTTTGAAAGGGATAAAAACAAACTTCAACCACTGATTAATTATAATGTCTACAACAATTGTGTGACTGACTGAAACTCTGTTTGGGGATAATTGTCTCATTGTGGAAATCAGATAAAGTCGTATTTTTTTGTAAAGGTATGGTAACACTGGTGGCCTAAATATCTGATGACGTCATTGCTGTTTAACTATAATCCTAGAATCATTCTTTAACACAAACCTTTTTTTGTCCATTATAACTACCAGGATTTAATCTTTGACCTACTACTGTTAATAAGTTCCTACACACTTGTAAAATTTATGGTTTTTGTGATTTCTTGTCAAATCAAACACATTAGAAGCTCAGAAAGGTGTCCTCCAAGGAGCAATATTGGGTCTCCTGTCATCTACTCTATGAACTTCTCTGCTATTTATATGCACTTTCTAGAGTCGCTTCCAGTATTGCTGTTGGAAAAGTCAAAGAAGAAAAATGTTAGATGGTTTATGTTTATTTATGTGTATTACGGACTGCTGTTCATCCCTCTTTAAGATAAAAGTATCTGATGGTGAAGGTGATGCACTATCAGGACACTAATGTAAGGCCAGTGGAAGTATCCGTTGTACTACTGTCATGAATTAAAATCAATTTCAAACCTAAAGAACTCGCTAAACAATATACAATACTCTCCTTGTCTACTTTTTAGCAAAAGGATTGTGAAAACTTTCTCATTTAAATGCAGTTTTAATTACCCAGTCTACCCAGTGCAAGAAATAAAGCAAAAGTACCACAAATGGATCTTGAAAGGCATGATTTAAGACAGAATTTGCGCTGAACATCAAGGGGATTTATTCAGTATATCCTTTCTTCCAAACAAATAAGAAGTACAATAGCGCCCCCACTCCTCCACCTCCATCATTGCGCCCGACTCTTCCCTACACTTGTTAGTCATCAAGAATTGAGAGCAGTTGATTTTTCCTCATGAATGTGTTCTTCATCTCTTCCCTTTCATGCAAACAGAATTTCACCAATGCTTAATTTAAAATGACTCAGATTCAAATAAAAATAATTGAGTTTTTTCCAAAGTGTTTCTGTCTGATTAATTATCTTGTGTACTGTATTTTTTCCCATTTTGAACTGCATCTCACTTAACATCCCTCTCTTGTCCTCGGATCATCTCACAGTATTTGTATTTCTTTAGTTTTTTCTGTCCACCTCCTCTCGTTCTAGTATCTTTGCTCTTACCCTTTCTTCTCATCCCTCCCACCCCTCTATTTCCTCCCGATTGATGCCATCTGAGGTTGCAGGCCCAGGCCGCCGGAGCTGCAAATTTACCCAGCAGCACACGTCACTAACAGGGGAGCGCAGAGCTCCCAAAATAGCCCAAACAGCAATTGGTTAAAGGGGGCCCAAGTGGTAGTTACCAAGGACCATTTCTGACAACAAAATGAAGCTTTCAAGACATTTTGCGAACACGCATCATTTAATGAATCACCCACACAACTGGCTGATTAATCATTGTACTTTGGACAGCCCTTTGGAAGTTCCTAAGATTTTGCTTCGAAACAATTGTTCTGAATTCACTTTATTCTATTAAAGTAAACTTGCTGCTTAATAATTTGGTTCTAGTAATAAAAAGAAACCAGGCTCCTATGATCCTTGAATATTCAGCATAGAAACATAACATGTGCTCTGATATAGTTAAAATACATGAAATTCTCCTTTGCCATGAGTCATGTGTTAGAACTAAACTCACCGATTAGCTTAGTAAAGTGGCAGCAGGACAATATTCTCTTTGCATGCTCTGCTTTGTGCATAAGAAGTTATGCTATCTTCTGTGCCATCCAAAAATGGAAAATCCAGGTTAGAAACATCTTCTTTTAATCACTGACAAATACGATAATCGAGTCATGTCAGCATATTCTAAGCCTGCGTCCTTCAATGTTGTTGAAAGATAGCAACACAAAAAGAAGAAGAAAAAGGTGTCACTCAGTATTCAGCCTAGCTTTACTGAAGGAGATCTTTAAATCATTGCATAATTGTGTGTTGTTGTTGCATGAGGGGAAAATGCCTGGTTTAATTAAAAGCAGCTAACAAAGACAACATGACTGGTTTTCTTGTTTCACAGTACGAAAGGCAGTTCCTAGAATTTTAGCATTGTGGAAACGCCTGGTTTATGAATCCCCACTCTGGCTTGGAACTGAGATGAAGGCTTATGACTGAGAAAACCTTCTTTTATGTTTGGCCAAACTCTTCACCCTTGCCGATCAAAGGCATTGAACTACACATAACTTTGCATAATTGCTATGTTAGGTCATTTTTAACGGAAACTGCGAACTTTTCTGGTTATCAATCATGTTTAAGACTGGTTTTTGCAGGCAGTGTAATGACTTGTCTGTAAATACATGCATGCAGTTTCACAACAGGAAAGCATGTATGTGTTTTATTTGTTCATGTTTGCAGGATGTAAACCAAAGGTCTGCCCAAGTGAAAACAAAACTCCTGGGGTCTCACCCAGCGTGATCTCACTTTATTCACTGAATAAATCTGTCATTTGTACTGCGATTAAATAATTACAGTTGAGTTCTAACAGGCCTTTATTGCACCCATTGTGGATACGCATGAGCCACAAACATTTACACATGTAAAACAGATGAAACTGTCACTTTAACACATACTTCATGTGGAATAATTAGCAGTTCACACAACAAGCACCCTGAGAGAGAAGGAGAGTGAGAGAATGATTAGTGGGGTTATTGCAGAAATAGTGTCTGTGGGCTGCTCGGCGTGGTCATTCATTCAGCTCTTAAAATGCTTCCAGGATTCCACTTGATATTACTTGCGGGATAACGGCCTGTATTTGTATAGCGCTTTTCAAGTCCCTAAGGACCCCAAAGCGCTTTACACAACCAGTCATCCACACACTGGTGATGGCAAGCTACATGTAGCCACAGCCACCCTGAGGCACACTGACAGAGGCAACCCCTAACTCAGTTTTGAAGGGAATAGAAGAGGTGCCAGCTTCAAAAGAAGCTTTTGAAATGGATGTAACTCTGTGACATGGGGTTCTTGGTAGGAAGGTTTGATTCTCGCCTGCTTTTAATTTTTCCTTTTCTCTGACTAAAACTCAAGAACATCTACAGACCTTAATTTATTGGTTGCAGTGCAGCTGCTGTACCAATTTGTGAGGGAATTGAACTAGAGGATCATTAGGGGGTCCTATGGGACTCCCATAGGGCTTAAATCTTGGAGTCTCCACCATTTGACCTTAGAACTGATAAAGCTGCTCAGATGAGAGGTGAAGCATCTTCAATCAACTTAAAGAAGTCCAGACACTTTTCTGTCCAAGCTCTTTGTACATTTCCATAATGACTAAAACTAGCACCATTGAAGAAACAATGGGCTCGGCGTTCAGTTCCTTGATCATTAATATGCAAATTCTCATGACCATTGATCAACAACCACTGATCAACCACTGATTCGGATAATAGGGTCAGAATGTGCATGAACAACACGAAACATGACTCCATCCTGCCTTGTATAAACAGGCCAGACTGGTTGTAGCTTGGGGGATATTTTTATGCCACACTTTGTGGTCAATAATAGCAAGTAAGCATTGTTTAAATGCCAGAGCCTACAATTTGAAAATAGAATAGAGAATATGTGTCAATTTGGTCCAATCTGAGTAAAGTATGTCCAAGCCTGTCCAATTATTTTGGTAGTATAGGTCTCTAGATAATCATTTGGGAGATGCTAAATGTGTCCAATTCAAGAACAGCTCATACTGAAAAACTTGAACTCTGTCAAGTAACTGGGGACATTTAAAAAGCCGTGTTAGTGTGCCTTGCATGCAAAGTTCATTCTTTTGTCCATTCAAGCATGAATTTCGTTTCAATTTAATAATGCCAATGTATAATTATTGTAATAAATATCAACCTTCCTCTAATAATTCCTCGAATAAAATTAAAGGCTAATTTACAGCTCATGTTTTTTAGGTACATGAGGCGAGACACAGTTTGGACAGCATGTCTCCAAAAGTTGATTCTGTTCATCTGGATGTAGCGTTTTCAGTGGGAGAAACATGAACCATTTATCCACAATCTAATTCAATCAAATTTTTAATACTTATGGTAACTTTACTAATTTGGATAGTTATGTGAATTTGTTTCCTGTTATAACTGACAGTATTTATAGTACATATCTTTAAATATTTATGCATGATTTCTTTGGTTTCATGACATCTAGTCTTGTTAGAGTGTAGTAGTTGGAAAATATCCACTTGTAGAGACTTATCTTTACTTATAGGTGAGAATATATGTCTGTGTTTTTGTTTCCCCCCCAAAAAATAATATATAACTAAATAATTCAGCAACATTTTGAACAGGTAAATAAACCAGAGCGACAGAGCAATAATTGCTTTCGCTTACTTTTAACACTTAATTATGAAATTAATTACTAGCATTAATGAGGAGACTGTCACAACACTTAAAACAAATTTTCTGCAAACTTCCTTTATTATGGAAAGCACATTGAACATTCTCATAATACCTGTACAAACACATTGCTGGAGATACATAATTTGCAACATTCCTAGTGTTTGAAGATCCCTGATTTTTCTGTGCACCCACAAGACCTCAAAATAAAACCATAGCCAGCAGGAGTTAAATTGTGCTGTATTTTCAGAAATGAGAAAGAAATGGGAAAGCAAGAAAAACAGAAATGTATGAGTTAATGTAGATAGGCTCCAATATTATATTATAGATACAGATAACTTGTTTTAAAGATTTAAATAGGACTCATAAAGTCCTATTTGGTGATATGCAGAATGTAATCCTGAGTCTATTTTTAAAGACATTCAATTAATAAATAATTCAGTTCAAAAATGCCTAACAATACACTGATTTATGTTCAGCATATTTAAGTCACATTCTCCACATGTAACATTTTTGGAAACAGCAAAAAAATAAATAAATAAAAATGCACTAACTAAAAACATATACATGGCATGGTTGTGGACAGGTAACATGATTGCTGTAAACTGTGCATACTGCGGCTCATTTTAAGCTGAAGACTTAAACGGTCTTGAATAAAGTCAAATATACGGTCACTGACAAAAGTCCTTTAATGACTCTGCAGACTGTTTTCTTACTTTTAGGCAGAGCAGAAAAACAAAGGCCAAAATGTGACAAGTTGGTCAGGGAGGCCATCTAGTGGTCACATGGATCATGCCAAAAACTCTTGGTAGCTTGACACTTAAACTTTACACTAAAAATGTATTGTATCACTTACTAATGTATGCATTATATGTAACAGTGCCAATGAAATGATCTTTCTTTTAAAATATTGCAATGCAAAAATGCTTAAGGAAGCAGTAGAATGCTATTACATATCAAGCACTCAGCCTTGAGGTTGGCAAATATTACTCTAACCCTAACTGAGGCGGGTCAACGCCTTCACCTCCAGCTTGGAAAAAACCAGTCAGAACCTCATATGTAAAAAACACCACCATGTTTACAGGGAATGCACGCAGCAAATTGATGCCTAGGCTCCTGAAGAAAACCCCAGTTCCCTCCACTCTTGCAGTCTCAGCTATGCAGTGGAAAAAGCCCTTATATTTCTTTATCTCCCTTGCTCCATCCATCTGAAGGCGCGCTTTGATGACGTCCATGGGTGTTCCTATAGTCCAACCGGCCATTCCTGCTATTCCTCCAGCCAGCATCACAACATACCAATCTAGAGGAAACATTACACAACTTTTATCATCGGGTAAATGCTAGTTAGGTTCCTCATATGAGCAGGTTAACATTTTCTACAGGGATTTGAATTAGTTTCAGGTGTGGAGCCACATTTAAAGCAGGTATTTTATAGAATTATATATAGCAAATTATAGAAATCGTTCTTGTACAATTCACCACACAACTGCTGGTTGTGTTGATACAGCTGACACAGATGAGTATTGAAGAAGATTTGCACATACTTAAAACAATAGCAGGCTTTCGCCCCCTGCTTCACTTACCTAACTTTTTCTTATTGCCACCTGCAAACCATTCACAGACAGTTGCATATGTCAAAAAGTAAGTGGCATATGATGGCCCATCTCTTAACATGATAGGAAGAGCTCCTCTGTAGAGCCCCATGAGTCCCTCCTGTTTGACGATGGTTAGCAGGCAGTGAACTGGACCGTGGTACTTTAGCGTGGGCGTCTTGGTTAATGCTCGCCTGGACTCTGTCTGACACTGCAGACGTACTTTCACGATGTCACCTGGAGACATCACTGATACCTGTTGGTCGGCATATCACAAGAGCTTCAGCAAAAAAAATGTTGCATGTTAGCATTGATGTAAACAATCTGTACAACTGCAAAACGTTATTGAAATCTCCATTACCTGAGCTACACCGCTGGCCATTCCAGACAGGAAGACTTCCAGTTTGGTGTTTGGACCACAACAAGCTCCTCGTGCCTGGCTCAGACACTGCAAGCAGTTCCGGTATGTGCCAAACACCACCGAGGACGTCATAGAGACTGTGGCAATGGGTAAGGACATGCCTTTGAAGAAGCCATGCACCTGATGAGATTAGAGAATAAAAAGAGAAACCACTGATCACGTAACTCCAAACGCTCAAACGCTAACACAGAAAACTAATGCTGAATTACACACAGCAACACATTTTCAAAACATTTATCACTCTATAGCATCGCCTCTTCTTTCCCACAGGGTTACGTCACCTCTTCTGAATTCAAAATGGCTTAATAATAATATAGCTGTATGTGGTGAGTATATTTAAGCTACATTCTCCAGATGCAACGTTTTTGGAAACAGAAAATGGAAATGACTAAGCAGTTGTAGTTTTGAAAGCTAAACGTACATTTTCAATCTTGAACGATCTAAGATTACAGCTGGTAAACAATTAACATCAAGAGGCAATTCAATTTAAAATCATCAATTAACCTAACCCCACTAACTAAGTTTGCACTGTTGGAGGAAGATTACCTGGAGAGAACCCACACGAACAGAGGAGAACATGCAAACTCCACACACAAAAGCCCTGGCTAGATGGTGGAGTCTAATATACTCACCACATACAGCTATATTATTATTAAGCCATTTTGAATTGAGAAGAGGTGACGTAACCCCGTGGGAAAGAAGAGGCGATGCTACAGAGTAATAAACGTTTTGAAAATGGGTCGCCTACTGACCCAACAGATCCACAGAGGATGCCATCGCCCACGTCCTGCACACCACACTCAGCCACGTGGACAAGAAACAGGGTAACTATGTGAGAATGCTGTTTGTTGATTACAGTTCAGCGTTTAACATAATAGTGCCCTGCAGACTGTTCACAAAGCTCAGGGATCTGGGACTCAACAGCCGTCTGTGTGCATGGGTGTTGGACTTCCTCACTGGCAGAACTCAGGTGGAGAGGGTGCAGACCTTCAAGTATCTTGGTGTCCACATCTCCTCAGACCTGACATGGGCTGCCCACATTCAGGTCCAGACCAAAAAGGCTAGGCAGCGCCTGTATCACCTACGACAACTGAGGAAGTTCAGGGTCTCTCTAAAGATCCTCAGGATTTTCTATACAGGCGCTGTGGAGAGCATCCTCACACAGAACATGACATCGTGGTTTGGGAACAGCTGTGTGAAGGACCAAAAAGCTCTCCAGAGAGTGATCCGTACAGCAGAACGCTGCTGCAGGATTGCTCTCCCCCCGCTTTCAGGACACCTACACCAGGAGATGCCGGACTAGAGCAGCGCAGATACTGAAGGACCCGTCCCATCCTGGCAACAAACTGTTCCAACTTCTGCAATCTGGTAGAAGGTTCCGCATCATCTGGGCAAGGACAGAGAGACTCAAGAGGAGCCTCTATCCCATATATATATATATATATATATATATATATATATATATATATATATATATATTTCTTCCTCTACCCCCCCCCCAGGTTACATTTCACTGTGTGTTATACTTGTATAACTATGCATGTGACAAATAAAGAACCTTGAACCTTGGAGTCAAACTCAGGACCTTCTTGGTGTGAGGCAACAGTGCTAACCACTGCGCTCCCAAGCTGCCCGTATTTGATACATTTTATATGTTGTTTAAATGATCTGAAAACTATAGTGTTCCATTTTCACCAACACTGGAGCTGTAGCTGTGCACACTTAATGTAACAAACTGATCTGTCACATGTGCTGCTTTTCCACAATTCTATTAGCTGAGCTGGTCCGCCTGAATCCCTGGATTTTGTCACATTAGCTTGAATTAGATCACACACCCACACCTTTACTGGGCATTTATGGTTAGGCTATAGAAGTTCCACTTACCCCTTCTTTTGAAAATGTCTCCACTACACACTGATATACACCTGTGAACTGCTTCTGTGTTTGTATTCGAACCTAGAGAGATTGAGAATATCTCGTAAAAAAAGCAAAAACAAATTATGTATGTTGTATTGCTTTGAGACATATTTGCCGTACCTTCACAGTGTCCAGAGGGTAGCCCACTGCAACTCCACATGCCCCTATTTGTTTACAAGAAAATAGTGCAAGTACATAGCACACACATAGATGTTTGAGGTTATAAGTTTTAACTGCTACACTTAAAAATGGGGGACGGTGACAGCAAGGTCAGAAATGAGAAGTTACTGATGTTTTGTGTAATTTAAAAAAGTAACCTTGACAGGCTTTTCAGGGTAAACATTTTCTGTCATAGGTGGCAATCAAACTGCTAGACATGGAAAGTTTAAAGTTGTTGTGGATAATGATGATAATGATAATGCCAGGTTATATCTTTTTTTTTTTTAAATTGTCTAGTTAACATATTAAGATCGTAACATTTACCAGGACAGAAGACGGTTTAGCTAGTGAGGACAGGACTCATTTATTTTAACAATTTACGGCAAAACATAGCGATCAAAGCATCATATGCGTTAGCATTAATCTAATATGCTGTTATTATAGAGGGTGTCCAAATTCATATCATGCTAGCTCATTAGCAAATTCCTCAGCTAACGTTAGCTTACATTCATTTATAAAATGATAGATTAATGTAAACCGGCACCTGCAAATGATCCAGACACGAAATCAGCCAAATGCATCCTGTCATTTGGTGACTGACCGACAAATATATGCCATATGCGAGCCCATTCTTCCTCTTGAATGCGCTACATAACCTTGACTGTCGCTCTGTTACGTCAATTTGTGTAACAGTGAAACGTCACCGCCGATGCCGACGAGGGAAAACGTTTTTTCCGACTTTACCTGAACCTAGCCAAAATGACCAAACTCAGCTTAGCGACACTGTTCGATAAATTTATAAATGCCAAAAAGAGTCATGTGAACTTAATAAACCCAGTTCGCTTTTATGTAGGACACTGTCCATGTATTATATATAAAATTGTGTGCGTGTGTGTCTGTGTGTGTGTGTATGTGTGTGTGTGTGTGTGTGTGTACAGCTAGTTCAATAACTATTTAACTCCACACATGCAAGCAAATCAAAGCATAGACGTTCACGTTTTATGTAATAAGGAGAAATGATACAGGGAAAAAGTATTAAACGTATGAAGAAAGGGGGGTGCAAAAAGGCATGGAAAGTCTTGCCACTAGCTGAAATCTATCAGTAATTATGAAGCAACCCTGCCAGTTAGTGCAAATTGGTTCATGCCCAACTGATGGCTATTAAAAAGGCCTCTCATTACCAAGGTGTCACACAAGAAACATTTTGTGATGGGTAAAATGAATGAGCCCTCTCAAGACCTTTGCAACTTTATTGTTGCAAAATATACTGATGGCACTGGATATAGAAGAATTTCTAAACTACTGAAGGTTTACATGAGCACTGTTGAGTTCTAATAATGGTCATAATCTGGAATCTGTGATGTACATATTGAAGTAATGAACCGGTATTGAACCACTTCATCAGCTGTATTGAAAATAGGTTCATTCATGCAACAAGAGGAAAAAACACACTGGACAAAGCCTACAGCAACATCCAAAAAAGTTATAGAGCAACCACATCGAGGTTTGTCAGACCACGTGTCCATGCTGCTGATCCCTGCATACACTCCCGTCAGGAGGAGAGCCCCCCTTAACCACAAAGACTTTGTAAACCTGTCCAGAAAGTTCATCACATTAGCTGCAGGACTGTTGTCTGTTGAACACCAGGACCTCAAGGAGCATACTACATCAGTGCTCTGCTACATAATCTTCAGTGTTGACAGTGTCACTATGGACTAACGTCTCTGGTTGTATTCCCACCAGAAACCTTGGATAACTAAAGAGGTTTAGGTCCTGCTGAAGCAACATGAAGCTGCTTTCAGATCTGGTGACGGTACAGTGCAGTCAGATCTGATCTGAAAAGAGGTATCAGAGATGCCAAGGCAGCACACAAGAGGAATATGGAAGACCACTTAAGCATCAACAATTCATGACAGGTATGGTAGGGAGTTCAGCACCTAACCAACTACAAGCCTGGCAAACTACACTGAAGTTGGCCAGCAACCAACTGTTTGAACTATTACCGTCAGGCCGACGGTACAGGTCACATAAAACCAGGACAAACAGATTCAGGGATAGCTTCTTTCCCAGAGCTATCACCGTAGTAAATAAGCACAAAAACAATTGAACCTATTCCATACCGTCACTGTCATTATATTATGCTGCTATTCATACTGTCATTATATTAATGCTGCTATCCTGTATATATTGTACATACTATTGTTTGAGTACTTACAATTTTTTTTTTGTACTTTTTATATTTTACATTTATATTTATTATTGAAACTTGCACCAAGGGAGTGGCACTCCAATTCCGTTGTACTCTGTACAATGACAATAAAGGCTATTCTATTCTATTCTATTCTATTCTATTCTATTCTATTCTATTCTATTCTCCACACCACCATCTCCCACATGGAACAACAGGGACGCTACGCCAGGCTGCTCTTTGCTGACTTTAGCTTTGCTTTTAATATGATACTCTTGGATAGACTGCTAGTAAAACTTCGGACTCTGACTTCCTTCTACCACCTGCCGCAAGATCACAGATTTCCTCTCAGTACAGAGAATTAGAGTGGGTCCTCAGCCCTCAGTCTTAACACCAGCTCTCCACAAGGCTATGTACCAGGTCCCCTACTGTACAATCTGTACACACATGACTGCATCAGTACCAACCCAGACAATGGCAGCATGCAGAGTTGAGGTTCAGAGGCTGTCGGATTGGTGTGCAGACAACAACTTGGACCTCAATACCACCAAGACAAAAAAAAACTGAGTCGACTTCAGATGGAGGACGATCGTGCTGCAGCCCATCAGCATCAACACAGAGTGCGCGGAAAGGGTTTCCAGCCTTAAATTCCTGGGTGTGCACATAGACACAGACCTCCAATGGATCTCAAACACTTCAGCGGTTTTAAAGAAGGCCAAACAGCATCTACATTTTCTGAGAATCCTCAGAATAATGTACCTGAAGATGGAGCTGCTGATCATCTTCTACCGTTGCTTCATTGAAAGTGTGCTGACATGCTGCATCTCTGTACGGTTCTCAGCTGCGACATGGCACACAAAAAGGCACTTCAAAGGGTCACTCCCTGAAGGACCTGTGCAATGAAGAGTTATCTTATCTTATCATTGAAAGCTTTGTTTCAATGACATCTAGTGGCCAAACACAAGACATCAAAATGGTGTCTCAATAATCATGCGCTGAGTGTAAATAGGGTTTGTATGAATTATATAAATACATTCTTGGAAAGGTGCACTGACTGGTAATTCAGACTGTTGATTCTGTAAACTTATGTAATGCAGTAAAGAAAGGGGGTGTTTGTGTAACTAGGGCAGGGTGTGATTATCATTAGCAGCTGCAATGTTTTCAGCAGTGTCATCTTGTGGGAGGGGCAACACTACTGAAACTACTGTAGCCACGTTTGCATTGTCAAGCACATAATTGCAAATAACTCCAAGATATGTGTCCATAGTCAGGCTACTCCTTCTAAGTTTTCCAGCTTAGTCTTGGCCTTGTTCTCCTCCTCATATTTTTTCCCCCAGCATGTTCTTTAGTGCATGTCTAGAAGTGTACGTGGGGTTGTCGAGGAGTCAAGGACAACATGTGGAGAGCTACAGAAAGACCTCAAATCAGCAGGTACAATTACTTCAAATTATTTAAGTGCCACGCTCACAATGCAAGACTCCATTGCTAAAGAAAAACCATGCTGAATAATGTTTAAAGTGTGCTGAAGAAAGGGAACTGCATGTCATACCAAAAGCACCATACCAGCAGTGAAGTCTAGAGGCAGAAATATCATGGTGTGTGGCTGTGTTTCAATATGCAGCACTGGCATGTGTCATATCACTGAAGGAAGGATGAATGGAAAAATGTGCCGAGACATTCTTGATAAAAATCTGCTGCCGTCTACAAGGAGGATAAGGATGAAATGAGGGTGCACGTTTCAGCAAAAAATGATCCCAAACACACAACCAAGGAAACTCTCAGTTGGTTTGGGAGAAAGAAATTAAAGCTGCCATAATGGCCCAACCAATCACCTGAATCCAACTAAAAATCTATGGAAAGAACTAAAGCTCAGAGTTTATGAAAGGGGCACAAATAACCTTCAAGATCTGAAGACTGTGTGGAAGAATGGGCCAAAATCACACTGGAGCATATGACTAGTTCCTCCATAAGGAGGCATAAGGAGGTGTCTTTAAGCTGTCATCACCAACAAAGGCTTTGTGACAAAGTATTAAATTAATTATTTTAAGCGTGTTCAATACCTTTTCCCTGTGACTCATTATTAGACATAATCAATTTATGGACATCTGTTGTTTGATTTATTTGTATGTGTGGATCATATGGATTTTTATCAGCATCTGGTGAAAATTTCATGTCAATAGCACTTTGGAAAATTGTTGATATGTTCAATACTTATTTTACCTATACCCCACCTCTTGAGAATATGTTGCTTTGACTGCTTGAAACGAATAAACAGAAAGCACTTCTTTTCTTTTATTACATCTTTTGTTTATTTTTTTTTATTTTATAGTAAACATGACACCAAACTTACAACAAAACAAATGGCAGGAACAAGGCACAGACTGAAACAAACAAAACAACATACATAATTACATATTATGTAATTAGAGTATGTGTACAATACCTTGCATATCCAAGTACATGCTGTGTACTTTGTGTATGTGTGAATGTAGGCAGATCCATCTAGAGATATAAATAGATAGATATACAGACAAATAGATAAATAAAAATGATGATAATAAGAATAGAGAATGTACATCAATCAGATTATTTTGCATTTTAATCCTACTGGATTTGTGTGCCTTTGCAGCCTAATGAATGTTTTTGCAGGTTTTTTCCTTTTAGTTTTGCTTTCATTTTTATTTTCACCATGTGTGCATCCCTGGGTGGGGACACGGATGTTTCTTTAAATAATTACGGATGTCATAAAACAAATGTTTATTTAAGGAGAAGACTATCCAGGTGTTTTTTTTTGTCACCGTTTATCATTTGCAAAGTCACATTTAAAACACTCCCATATCTGTGTTACCAATCTACCATAATGGTAAGAACAGATTCATCTGAGCAGGTCCAACTAGACTGTTCAGCAGACTGCCAACGCACCATCTGTTCTGAACCATGAATTCTGATCGAATGTTAGTCATCTGATATGTGGGCCAGAAATGGGAAAGGAGCAAAAGTGGAGGTCAACGAGAAAACCACAAAAGAAGTACAGCATTAAGAGTACCCATGGCTGCAGTAGAAAAATTTCTTTGTTTTTAACATTCGGTTTCACTTCAGCTCTTCAACTTCCTTCTTCTGCACGGCCCACAAAACAGCACAGACAAGAATGTTCCACAGACTAGGAGCGCCATATACTTTGTACACTGCCTCCATCAACAACAGTTCTTATCTGGCAGATGGCTCCTTCCTGGACTACCAGCAGACTGCAACGCTTTTGCTTGTTCTGTACTTGGTCCATTATCCAGCCATGCAAAAAACACAGAAGTTATAACATACAAACAGCTGATTACCAAGTCCCCACTGTGGGTTTTTAAAATGAAAACAACAACACAGTTAAAGGTTAGAAACAATTCCAGCTGGTTATTTTAGGTGAATTTAACTGACACTTCCATATTTCTTTCTTTTTTCTAAAAGTAGACATTACAAAGGGTCTTACATTTAAAAACAAACATCAGCTTTCATTTATTGTAAAAACTGGCTTACAGGAGGTTTAGCAATTTTAAGCTACAGCAAAACCTTTCAGTTTTCAGCATGACAGTGAGTGGAGATAACACCGTGGGAACAATAACTGCAGTTCAACTAATCTGTGATTCTATTCTGATAGTTATTTTCAGTTGGTAATTTCAAATAGATTTGTATTAGAGATAAATCATGTCATTGGCAGATTTTACTTTGAGGTTCTTTCTGACTGGACTGAGTGGATTTCTCTTCAGTAGACAGATAGTTCAGATGTTAACAATTAGTATCTGTCACAATACTGGGTCTATGACCCAGTGTTTTGTGTTTGTTGTTTAATTTATATTATTTGATTTGGTGTTATTTGTGGGCACCCCATCCGTCCTGGACACCCTCATGTTTCATGTCTAGTCACCCCGGTCTCTATGTTTGTGCATCTCCTGTGCCTCCCCAGTCATATCTCCAGGTCTCAGTGTCAAGTCTTTGCCTTTGTGAATGTCTCTTGTTACCTGTTTTACTTTGACAGTTTTACATCCTATGTTAGTGTTTGCAGTTTTGCTTCCTCCCGGACTTGTTGTGTGTGATTATCCCCAGCTCTCCTCCTGTATCTCATTCCCTCTTTATCTCTCTGTGTATTTAAGCCCATTGTCTTCTTCTGTTTGTTCCTGGATTTTCTGTATTTCACCCACTGCATTTCCCATGGTCCAGTTTTCACATCTCAGGTTTTTTAGTTTCTTTATACTTGTTTGGAGTTTCCTCCCTGTTTAGGTTTTGTCAGTCTTCCTGAGATTTTTTTGTGTTTTTTTGTTTTGCCTCAGTAAAAGGCACGTTTTCAGTTTCAGTCCATTGCTCGTGTCTGCATTTGGGTCCACACTCTCTCTCCCCTCCACACGTCTGCCACAGCAGACTTGACAGAATTAATTGGTGACCGTGAAATGATTGGAGTTTTTCTGACTGAATAGAACTGAAACCCTTCAACACAGGGTACATGTCTTTATAAGTTCATTTACATTTCAACTTCATTTTAAATTTCAAGGACTCCTTCCTTTTACCTCAAAAACAGAGAAGCTGTCAAACAGCTAACTGATCATCTGCAGAGGAAGAGTTTCACTCAGAATTCATAATTCATCACAGTTTCGAAACCGCATTAGTGAATGATCTTTGTATGGTCTCTGACTCATGTCTTATTTTTGGCTAAGATGTGTCCTTCAATGTGCATATTAACCTAATATGTAGGACTGATTTCTTGCTATTGCACTGTATCTCTAAAAGTAGAACAATTGTGTCTCAGAGTGATGCTGAAAATAGTTCATGCATTTGTTAGATTTGTATTGTTGATTGTCATTTATGCTTAGAAATATTTACTTATATATGCTTAGAGTTTTGTAATTAGTTGTAGATTGGTAGAGGTTTTGATCCTTGATAGTCTGCAAACTTTGTGTGTATTAGACAGCACTTTGGGAGCATGAGAGGTCATACCGTGTCTTATTATTTTATGGTAGGATTAACGTAGTTGCGTCTGTTCTAGTCTAAGTGCTCTTTGTTTAGATGAACTGCAGGACTTCCTCACCGTGTTATCTAGGATGAACCATCTAGGGTGAGGGGGAGGCTACCCTCTTCCTGACCAAGGATGTTTGACCCTTTGATCAGCAGTCCCCACACACACACACACACACACACACACACACACACACACACACACACACACACACACACACACACGGTACTCTTTGTTTGTATGTAGACGTCGTATGTTAATGAACCTATGCATATTCATGTAACCTCAATAAAAGGACAGTGTATGGGAGAACGGACGAGAGCTACTGGGGTCAAGCGAAGGAACGGTGCCTGTCCGGTTCTCTCCCGTGCACGAGTACCATGAAGAAGTTTGCCTACTTGTGTCTTGCTTGCAGTGTAATTATATTGTCTTAACGTTCCAGCGAATAGGTTTATGCTACAAACCTATCAGCATTCGTTACTTGTAGGATGGACTATTGTTTTAATATTCATTGCTGGAGTTCATTTTACCTATACTGGCTTCTCTTCATTGGCTCCCTTTAAAATTCAGAATAAAATTTAAAATCCTCACTTACAAGGTCTTGAATAATCAGGCTCCGTCTTGTATTAAAGACCTCATAGCACCATATCACCCAAACAGAGCACTTCGCTCTCAGACTGAAGGCATATCTTGTGGTTTCTAGGATATGTAAAACTAGAATGGAAGGCAGAGCCTCCAGCTTTTAGGCCCCTCTTTTGTGACTGCGGCTCCCAGTTTGGATTTGTGATAGAGACACCCCCTCTACTCTCTAAAATTAGGCTCAAAACTTTCCTTTTTGATAAGTCATATAGTTAGGGCTGGATCCAGTGATCCTGAATCCTACTTTAATTAGCATTTTCAATCTTTGCTTTTATACACCACTTTACATTTAATTGTTAGGTATTATTGATCTTTGGCTCTCTTGCACAGTGTGCATTTTGCCCCATCTTACTCCCCTCCCGGCAGATGCCCGCCCCTCCTTGAGCCTGGTTCTACTGGAGTTTTCTTCCTGTTTAAAGGGAGTTTTTCCTTCCCACTGTTGCCAAGTGCTTGCTCATAGAGGGCTGTTTGATTGTTGGGAATTTTGTTGTATTATTGCAGGGTCTTTAGCTTACCTTAAATAAAATTGATTTCAATTGAACTGAATAATCTGTGTAGTTGTCATCATATACCACAGGAAGAAGTTTTCAAAATGAATTTTCAAATTCAGTCTTACCAGCTGAAACTGATTTTAAGTTCTAAACTCTCTTTCTATGTCACTCTCTTCCTGAAATGGATGGAATCTTGGCTGTGATTGATTCTTGCTTGTTAGATTAAAGTCAATAAAGTCAAAGTGACGTGTAGACTTAAGTGATGCTTGATTCTTTTTCACACACTAACATAGGGATGGGTATCGAAAACCGGTTCTTGTTGAGAACCGGTTCCCACTGTTTCAATTCCCTGGAATCGTTTGCCATTTTTGCAAACGATTCCCTTATCGAATTCAGTCGCCACGAATGACGTCACCACGTTGCGGAGCGTCATTTACCTGGCAGGAAACACGGTGCCTAAGCGGCTCAAACGCTCAAAAGTTTGGTTATACTTTACGAGAACGGATGACAACAGGGCAACTTGCAATACTTGCAAAGTAGATATTTCATTTCAGGGAGGAAACACTACGAATATGCAAAAGCCATTTGTTCGCAAAACACGTGATAACCTTAAATGAATGTCGTGTTTTTAATTCCGCTCCGGACTCGTGAATCTCAACCAGCAGCAGCGGTAACGTTTGCACGTCCTCTCCCGTTAATGCAGCAGGTAAATAATCAACTAACAGTGTATATTATGTTAGCACGATCTGCCTTATTACAAAACCTGCCATTACTGTGCATTTAGGTGACCATGATGAGACAGACAGAGTCTGGCTCAGATGCTGGCAGTTCTCGCTGCAGTCTTTTTTCCTGGGGACCCTGTGACACCCCGTTAAAGAGCCGTAGGCTGTGGATCTCTTAAGATCTCACTGTTGGGTTTGTAAGGCCATGTTACTCCTAAATTTCTATCTTATTCAAAGAGAAGATAAAAAACAAAGTTCTGAGCTAATCGACCTTAGTGTTCTCCTTTTTTAAAAAGAATCGATAAAGAATCGAATCGTTAAACAGAATCGAAAATGGAATTGGAATCGTGAAAATCTTATCAATACCCATCCCTACACTAACACCAGGCAGTGTTAGGAGAATCAGAGTGGGTCATTGTCCAAAGGTGCACTTTCTCACGTGTAACATACAGCAAGAGACATTGGCCCCATTGGGTAACACACACGTCTGAAAATGGCTTTGGTTTTATGGGCCATTTTAACCACACTTCCCATCAGAATGGTGCTATGTTTTTACTTTCACTGTAATTACTTCACAGATTTTCCCTAAATCATCATATTTTCTTCTTTAGGATTCAGGATACTGTTGGAAATATATATAAAATGGTCATAAGATTTGTTATGCAAATGCATGTTATCAGTCTCACTGTGGTACTGCAGGCTGCTTTATCATAGGGAATGGTATGTAGAAAATAATTAACTGCCTTGAAAGATAAAGCAACTTATGGCTCTTGCCATCACTTTATAAGATGTAATGTAGGTGTTTTTTTCTGACGTCATAAAACAAATGTTTATTTAAGGAGAAGACTATCCAGGTGGTTTTTTTTTGTCACCGTTTATCATTTGCAAAGTCACATTTAAAACACTCCCATATCTGTGTTACCAATCTACCATAATGGTAAGAACAGATTCATCTGAGCAGGTCCAACTAGACTGTTCAGCAGACTGCCAACGCACCATCTGTTCTGAACCATGAATTCTGATCGAATGTTAGTCATCTGATATGTGGGCCAGAAATGGGAAAGGAGCAAAAGTGGAGGTCAACGAGAAAACCACAAAAGAAGTACAGCATTAAGAGTACCCATGGCTGCAGTAGAAAAATTTCTTTGTTTTTAACATTCGGTTTCACTTCAGCTCTTCAACTTCCTTCTTCTGCACGGCCCACAAAACAGCACAGACAAGAATGTTCCACAGACTAGGAGCGCCATATACTTTGTACACTGCCTCCATCAACAACAGTTCTTATCTGGCAGATGGCTCCTTCCTGGACTACCAGCAGACTGCAACGCTTTTGCTTGTTCTGTACTTGGTCCATTATCCAGCCATGCAAAAAACACAGAAGTTATAACATACAAACAGCTGATTACCAAGTCCCCACTGTGGGTTTTTAAAATGAAAACAACAACACAGTTAAAGGTTAGAAACAATTCCAGCTGGTTATTTTAGGTGAATTTAACTGACACTTCCATATTTCTTTCTTTTTTCTAAAAGTAGACATTACAAAGGGTCTTACATTTAAAAACAAACATCAGCTTTCATTTATTGTAAAAACTGGCTTACAGGAGGTTTAGCAATTTTAAGCTACAGCAAAACCTTTCAGTTTTCAGCATGACAGTGAGTGGAGATAACACCGTGGGAACAATAACTGCAGTTCAACTCATCTGTGATTCTATTCTGATAGTTATTTTCAGTTGGTAATTTCAAATAGATTTGTATTAGAGATAAATCATGTCATTGGCAGATTTTACTTTGAGGTTCTTTCTGACTGGACTGAGTGGATTTCTCTTCAGTAGACAGATAGTTCAGATGTTAACAATTAGTATCTGTCACAATACTGGGTCTATGACCCAGTGTTTTGTGTTTGTTGTTTAATTTATATTATTTGATTTGGTGTTATTTGTGGGCACCCCATCCGTCCTGGACACCCTCATGTTTCATGTCTAGTCACCCCGGTCTCTATGTTTGTGCATCTCCTGTGCCTCCCCAGTCATATCTCCAGGTCTCAGTGTCAAGTCTTTGCCTTTGTGAATGTCTCTTGTTACCTGTTTTACTTTGACAGTTTTACGTCCTATGTTAGTGTTTGCAGTTTTGCTTCCTCCCGGACTTGTTGTGTGTGATTATCCCCAGCTCTCCTCCTGTATCTCATTCCCTCTTTATCTCTCTGTGTATTTAAGCCCATTGTCTTCTTCTGTTTGTTCCTGGATTTTCTGTATTTCACCCACTGCATTTCCCATGGTCCAGTTTTCACATCTCAGGTTTTTTAGTTTCTTTATACTTGTTTGGAGTTTCCTCCCTGTTTAGGTTTTGTCAGTCTTCCTGAGATTTTTTTGTGTTTTTTTGTTTTGCCTCAGTAAAAGGCACGTTTTCAGTTTCAGTCCATTGCTCGTGTCTGCATTTGGGTCCACACTCTCTCTCCCCTCCACACGTCTGCCACAGCAGACTTGACAGAATTAATTGGTGACCGTGAAATGATTGGAGTTTTTCTGACTGAATAGAACTGAAACCCTTCAACACAGGGTACATGTCTTTATAAGTTCATTTACATTTCAACTTCATTTTAAATTTCAAGGACTCCTTCCTTTTACCTCAAAAACAGAGAAGCTGTCAAACAGCTAACTGATCATCTGCAGAGGAAGAGTTTCACTCAGAATTCATAATTCATCACAGTTTCGAAACCGCATTAGTGAATGATCTTTGTATGGTCTCTGACTCATGTCTTATTTTTGGCTAAGATGTGTCCTTCAATGTGCATATTAACCTAATATGTAGGACTGATTTCTTGCTATTGCACTGTATCTCTAAAAGTAGAACAATTGTGTCTCAGAGTGATGCTGAAAATAGTTCATGCATTCGTTACTTGTAGGATGGACTATTGTTTTAATATTCATTGCTGGAGTTCATTTTACCTATACTGGCTTCTCTTCATTGGCTCCCTTTAAAATTCAGAATAAAATTTAAAATCCTCACTTACAAGGTCTTGAATAATCAGGCTCCGTCTTGTATTAAAGACCTCATAGCACCATATCACCCAAACAGAGCACTTCGCTCTCAGACTGAAGGCATATCTTGTGGTTTCTAGGATATGTAAAACTAGAATGGAAGGCAGAGCCTCCAGCTTTTAGGCCCCTCTTTTGTGACTGCGGCTCCCAGTTTGGATTTGTGATAGAGACACCCCCTCTACTCTCTAAAATTAGGCTCAAAACTTTCCTTTTTGATAAGTCATATAGTTAGGGCTGGATCCAGTGATCCTGAATCCTACTTTAATTAGCATTTTCAATCTTTGCTTTTATACACCACTTTACATTTAATTGTTAGGTATTATTGATCTTTGGCTCTCTTGCACAGTGTGCATTTTGCCCCATCTTACTCCCCTCCCGGCAGATGCCCGCCCCTCCTTGAGCCTGGTTCTACTGGAGTTTTCTTCCTGTTTAAAGGGAGTTTTTCCTTCCCACTGTTGCCAAGTGCTTGCTCATAGAGGGCTGTTTGATTGTTGGGAATTTTGTTGTATTATTGCAGGGTCTTTAGCTTACCTTAAATAAAATTGATTTCAATTGAACTGAATAATCTGTGTAGTTGTCATCATATACCACAGGAAGAAGTTTTCAAAATGAACTTTCAAATTCAGTCTTACCAGCTGAAACTGATTTTAAGTTCTAAACTCTCTTTCTATGTCACTCTCTTCCTGAAATGGATGGAATCTTGGCTGTGATTGATTCTTGCGATTAGGGTTGGTTAGTCAGAGAAATAAGAGAGTGTTTTAAGTATGACTTTGTCTGAGATAAACAATGACAAAAACACACGGAGGAGCAGTCCTGCTCGGTTTTATGAGATCCAAAACTCTTTAAAAAAGAGTGGGGCGCTATACTGTGAAGCTCGCTCAACATACACAGGTAAATATCTTCAGATTGGTAAAGCTGTTGTTGGGTTAGTTCTTAGTTGTACAGTGCACATGTGACAACAATTAAAAGCTACACTTTAGCTATTAGTGACTCATGGTAGAAGTTGCCATTCATTTTATCTGAATCCTCGAATCTCACCCTTCCTAATGATGTCCCTCCATCCATTTCTTTACCACGTTAACTTCATCTTCCCTCCTCTGAGTGTAAGACCTGGTTACTAGTTGTTGCTGATACTGTTGTCACGGTGCAGCAGCTATAACAGCATCTAACATGATGGTTAATTTGTCACATTGTGCCGCATCTATTTTTAGTTTCGTTTTATTGTTTTCTCTCAGCGTTTTACCCCACCTCAGTGGCGGATCTACAACATTTTACAAGGGGGAGCAAGGTCTTTTTTAAAACAGCCCTCACCACTCCACAGTCTTTCCCCCAGCCCACTGACAGCAGGCATCATAATGCCCCCGCTTCGGCACCTTTCGCCACTCCGGCAGAACACACAAAACGACACAGCTTTGCGATCTCCCCAGCATGCAGAGTCTGATGTCGAGGCCTTCTTGGTATGCTTTTCAAATTGTTTTAAAGCTCAATCACAATGTCATTGTACTCTTATCTTCAAAACACCAATTTATACTCCTGAATGTCATCTTGTTGTGATTTTCTTTCACAAAGTCCCAAAATATGTATGACTGTAACTCTAATAATAAAAAGCCAAAACAATCTTACTTTTAAATGTGGTATACTTGCTTTGAAAACATATGTGCATAAACAATAGAATAGAGAATCTGCTAATAGTCAAAATAGCTGAAACAACTTAATTTAAAATATATATTTTTGCATTTCTTTGTGTCTGACGGTGTTGACAAAAACCTTGCACTTCTCCAGCAAAAACATAAATTATTAAAAAATTTTTACACCTGGGAGATTGTACCAAAACATGGTGAGACAGCCAAAACTTTGTGTAACAATTATATGTAAATATGTTTTTGAAAAATCAAAAAATATATTTTAGAAAATTGAAACCTGTTTTGTCCCTAATCTCAGGAATCACTGCAGTATAGTATGTGAAACTCCGCATGGAGCCAACAAAATATCCACATAAATACTTTATAACTATTTAAATCTTCTAAGAAAACAAGATCTTCTAGAAATATAATTGGGCAATCCAGTGTCAACAAGGAATGGGCTAAAAACGCCCCTGGGCTGCACATTAGAGCTTTGAAGCTTTTTTTTTTACTGGATTTATTTTAACATTGAAGCTTACTGTCCCAGAGTCTGATAAGGAAGACGCGGAAATCCCTTCTGTTTGTCGCAGAACAACGTGAAATCAATGTGATTGAATAATCATATTAATACGGGCACATTCCCGTGACAACAGTTTTAATAAGGTACAGCTTCACAAATTGCACATGTAAAAGTATTCGCAGAGCAAAGACTCTATAATAAACATGCTTTATTTGAAGAAATGACGTAGCGCTTGCGGCTGATTTGAAAGCGAAACGGAAAATAACTTGACAGCTTAATTCTTCTCGCTGCAGACTGCGGTATTTAAGGCTTAGAGAGTAAAAATGAAACATAAGAGCAGAAATGAAACTTCAGATCAGCAAGAACAGTGTAGGAGTCCTGTTCTATGAAATATTAAGAGCAACTACTGTTGTGAAGTTGTTTTGCTGCAAATAGAACGAAATAAGGAATAAAGTTGCGTCTAAATATCGATATTATTTGTGACTAAAACGCAAAGGGGAAACACAAAGACAAATATGCGACAAATATGTGTATTTGTATGCGATTAAAAAACAAACAAACAGAAAAAAGAAACACAAGCAAAAAAAATTTTTGGTCCTCGGAGAGGTCCGAGGGACCTTCCAGGACAGGTGACGCTATTTTCTGGAGAACATCTCCGGAGCAGGTTGGGTCACAAGTTACCATATACCTCGGTAAGAAGCGAACCACGTTCGTAGTACAGAAAACCCAGTTAGCCAAAATTCAGGAGGAGGTCTGCATTGACTGTAAATCAAAATCTTGCTGACTAGTACCAACTCGGATTACGCCTGCCAGTTTCTGTGGATGCAACTTACCATGCGGGAAACCGCGCTTTAACGTGTTTATCACATTTTAAAAGAAGAAATTCTGTTTTATTCAACGAGAGAGCATTCAAAATGTGCAAAATGCGATATATACCACATGAGTAAAAACATATAGTTTCATATCACCCGTAGCATCAAGCTGTAGTGTGTATTTATTTATTTATTGTTTTCTAAATGTTAAGATACGCGGTGGTGTCTGTTCCCCTGATTGGATAGCAATTCTATGCGGGCCGTCCTACCGTTACCTGCAACTTCCTGTGACGCAAGCTCCTTTGACATACATATGTAATGAACTTCTGAATTACAGACAGTGTGGAGGAAGTCTGCATTGACTGTAAACATCGCAAAGGTTCATATAAAGCGCGTAGGTCAACAGGAGAGGTTTACCAGCACAAAGAGAGAAAATACTATTAGCAGGATTCGTGACTGTAACAGAGAGAGGCACGTTACAAGCTAGCTAATGGTAGCTAAGACAAACGTTATCTGATATTATCATTTAGCAGTGATCCATCAGCTAGATAAAACGCTTAGGTACACGTTTCGGAAACGTTAAAGTAAAGGTTGTTTGGGGAAAAGCTGAGAAAGACAGAAAGACATCGAGAACCTTTTGGTGTGCTTTAGATATTATTGATGGACTTCATTGCTGGATGCTTAGGAGGTAAGTCACTCATCACTTCTGTTCGTTTTTACCGTGTCAGATACCCACTGCGGTTCCTGATATTTGTCATGGTAGCAAACCATCAAAACACTGAGCAGCTTAAAAAAACTATCATACATAAAAACATGTGTATGTAAAACGTATTTAAAAAATATGATTATATACTCTCACTCTCTCACACACACTCACACATCTATCTATCTATCTATCTATCTATCTATCTATCTATCTATCTATCTATCTATCTATCTATCTATCTATCTATCTATCCATCTATCTATCTGTGTGTGTGTGTGTATTTAGAAACGACTACTGTGATGTGTGTGCGTGTGTAAAAAATGTATATATACATTTAAAAAAACTAACTTACTATGATGTTTTTGTTTGTTTGCATGCACACACATAATGTGTGATTATATGACGCACGAAATATTGTAGTTTCACTTTCACTAATGGTATGACACTGAAGTTTGCTTTCGCTTCTAAGAAACTGCATTACTGAGCCTCATTTTATTAATGCCTCTTCCACCGATTGATTGGGTTCATTTATGGATGTAGATGTGGTTAACTCACTTTACTGTGTTCCAGAATTATTATTCAGTAGCTTAAATTAACTTATTCTGTACTAATTAATGTGTGGCAGAACCTTTCGAGGCTTGAAACACAGAGAAACATTTGTCGTTTTGCTGCAAGTAAATTCTAGTTATAAATGTATGCCAACTTTCTTTACGGCTCCCTTGTGTCACTTGTTTAGCTCAGTGAGAAGTGAAAGCATCCAAGCAGTGACACAAGCACCACCAGTTTTTCCTGCTGTAAAGGGCTTGGCTCAAATTTAACAAATTTCAAAATAACATTTTTTTAACCTCAAACCATAGAATAAGCAAGTATTTGCTAAAATGTGATGGGATATGTCATTTGTTATTTGACTTAAAACGTATATATGTAAACATAGATGAACATGTAGTAGTATATGTTTTTATTTATATTTTGTGAAGGCCCCCCCCCCCCCCAAAAAAAAAAAAAAAAAAAAGATTTTGTTTTTACTGATACCGTCTTGGATTGCTGTACAGGTACGTTATCTAGTGAAGGTTTCGATATTAAAACTTAATGATGTTTGTCACCAGTTCAAGAGATATAATCAGCACGTGTTACAACATAGGCTCAGGTGAAAAGTTCAAGCTGGCATCACAACATTGGTATGTGCTTTACAGGCCCAGATTACGCAACATTCAAAGGCATGCTGAAGAGAGTTTTAGAGAGTGTTGATGCTCAGAGAGGTGGCTCTGAAGAGGCGATGGCAGTAGACTCTAAAATGACACAACTGCAGCAAGAGTTTTTGAGCTTCAAAGACTGGTCAAGTGGGCCATATGGGTTATAAAGACTGCTTTAAATAGAAACATATGAATAATAAATGAATAGCTACATATGAATTGCAGGATATCTCATGTGTAATCAGAGAGTGCCTCTCTCAGGGTTTCCTATTTTTGCTTCAGTTTGCTCCAGATTAAAACCAAATGATTATTCCAGTATTGTTTCATTGTCTGTAGGTGCGGCTGGAGTGTTGGTTGGACACCCATTTGACACAGTAAAGGTAGGTAATAACAACGTTATTGCCATTTTTTCCCGTTTTTTTTTTTCTTCCCCCCCACTCTCTCTCCTTGCATGTTTTAAAAGTGAAATCAGTTGCTTATAATGTGTAAAACATGCATGATTCTAGTCTTCCAGTGTTGAGGTGATCATTCCAAACATCTTGTCTTTCAGGTTAGACTGCAGGTCCAGAATGCTGATAAACCTCTCTATCGTGGGACTTTCCACTGCTTCCAGTCCATCATACGTCAGGAGTCGGTATGTGGATTTCTTTAGTCGTTCATTTTCTTCATATTATCCAGTGCAGGGTTGGAGCCTACCTGAGCTCTCATAGGGAAAGAGGCGGGGAACATGCTGGACAGGTTACCAATCTATCGCAGGGCGTGCAGATTGCTTTCACAGATCAATCTAATGCTAGTATGCATTATAATATGATTACAGAGATCATAGTTATATATTATAGCTTATATAATATATATAACTTGCTTGTTAGATTAAAGTCAATAAAGTCAAAGTGACGTGTAGACTTAAGTGATGCTTGATTCTTTTTCACACACTAACATAGGGATGGGTATCGAAAACCGGTTCTTGTTGAGAACCGGTTCCCACTGTTTCAATTCCCTGGAATCGTTTGCCATTTTTGCAAACGATTCCCTTATCGAATTCAGTCGCCACGAATGACGTCACCACGTTGCGGAGCGTCATTTACCTGGCAGGAAACACGGTGCCTAAGCGGCTCAAACGCTCAAAAGTTTGGTTATACTTTACGAGAACGGATGACAACAGGGCAACTTGCAATACTTGCAAAGTAGATACTTCATTTAAGGGAGGAAACACTACGAATATGCAAAAGCCATTTGTTCACAAAACACGTGATAACCTTAAATGAATATCGTGTTTTTAATTCCGCTCCGGACTCGTGAATCTCAACCAGCAGCAGCGGTAACGTTTGCACGTCCTCTCCCGTTAATGCAGCAGGTAAATAATCAACTAACAGTGTATATTATGTTAGCGCGATCTGCCTTATTACAAAACCTGCCATTACTGTGCATTTAGGTGACCATGATGAGACAGAGTCTGGCTCAGATGCTGGCAGTTCTCGCTGCAGTCTTTTTTCCTGGGGACCCTGTGACACCCCGTTAAAGAGCCGTAGGCTGTGGATCTCTTAAGATCTCACTGTTGGGTTTGTAAGGCCATGTTACTCCTAAATTTCTATCTTATTCAAAGAGAAGATAAAAAACAAAGTTCTGAGCTAATCGACCTTAGTGTTCTCCTTTTTTAAAAAGAATCGATAGGAGAATCGATAAAGAATCGAATCGTTAAACAGAATCGAAAATGGAATTGGAATCGTGAAAATCTTATCAATACCCATCCCTACACTAACACCAGGCAGTGTTAGGAGAATCAGAGTGGGTCATTGTCCAAAGGTGCACTTTCTCACGTGTAACACACAGCAAGAGACATTGGCCCCATTGGGTAACACACACGTCTGAAAATGGCTTTGGTTTTATGGGCCATTTTAACCACACTTCCCATCAGAATGGTGCTATGTTTTTACTTTCACTGTAATTACTTCACAGATTTTCCCTAAATCATCATATTTTCTTCTTTAGGATTCAGGATACTGTTGGAAATATATATAAAATGGTCATAAGATTTGTTATGCAAATGCATGTTATCAGTCTCACTGTGGTACTGCAGGCTGCTTTATCATAGGGAATGGTATGTAGAAAATAATTAACTGCCTTGAAAGATAAAGCAACTTATGGCTCTTGCCATCACTTTATAAGATGTAATGTAGGTGTTTTTTTCTGACCCTTCTGGTTCTCAAGAGAAAAAGCTGTTCAAACTGAGATCAGGGAAGTAATGACAAGTGTAGATAAGTTCCTCATTGTGATGAAGGAACAATATATTATAGGTCTGGGATATGAAAAAGCTATCAAGAATACATATAGGCTTTAATTTATAGTGTTAGCTTGAAATATATGGGCTTCTGTGAAAACAGAAAATGCGAGTTAACCTGTTTTTTATTTTTTATTTTTAATGATTATTGAAATTATTATTGGATATTAATGCTATTTAAAATTAAGTAACAAGGAAAAAACAGAAACTGTTTAATTAAAACTCTTTTTATCTTTTACCCTGATTTCATTTTATCGTGATGTGTTACTGTATGTCTTATCTTTCACGCTTACCACAGGTATTTGGCTTGTATAAAGGCATTGGATCCCCCATCATGGGCCTTACATTCATCAATGCTATAGTGTTTGGTGTTCAGGGAAATACAATGCGATGGCTGGGGGAAGACACCCCAAGGAACCAGTTCCTTGCTGGTGCTACAGCAGGAGCCATCCAGACTGTGGTCTGCTGCCCCATGGAGCTGGCCAAAACCCGCATGCAAATGCAGGGTACAGGGGTAAAGACGGGCTATAAAAAGATGTACAAGAACTCCTTTGACTGTTTGCTACGCATTTACAAACACGAGGGTCTGCGAGGTGTAAACAGGGGCATGGTTACTACACTTGTCCGTGAAACACCTGCCTTCGGGGTTTACTTCCTGTCGTATGATTTGCTGACTCGCAGCCTCGGCTGTGAGCCAGATGCCCGCTTTTTGATTCCCAAACTGCTCTTTGCTGGGGGTATGGCAGGCGTCACGTCTTGGGTCTGCAACTATCCCGTAGATGTGATCAAATCACGACTCCAAGCAGATGGGGTGGGTGGTGTGAACCAGTACAGCAGCATTGCTGACTGTATCCGGCAGAGTGTCAGAAAAGAGGGTTACATGGTGTTTACTCGAGGCCTCACTTCCACACTGCTAAGAGCCTTCCCTGTGAATGCTGCCACTTTTGCTACCGTCACCCTCTTCCTCATGTACGTACAAGGTGAGGACAGAGGGCCTAAAGACTGTGAGCCGGCCCCGACACAGACAGAGGAGCAGACCCGGCCCACCAACCTGTGACAGCATACAGTGCTCATCCTCAACCCAGGCACTTTAGAAGAATACAGCAAAACAAAATATATATTCAAACTTTTTGTTACTCTGACTTGGTTTCGCATCACATCAGCCATTCCTTGTTTTGAATCCAAATATACTTATACTTTATATCAGCACTTTTTATTTTCTATGGAGCAAAAAGGAGAGCAAAACATCTTTACTTTTAGCAATAATTTAAGTTTAGTGTTTGCTTCTGTAGATGCAGAAGTTGATATACCTCTAATAAGGTGGGGGAAATAGAAGCTGACAGATTCTACAGCTTTTGAAATGACCTCATCCTTTGGATTATTTTGTATAAAAGAAAAGGATTTGTTACTTAGCCTCAAACCTGACAGTATGGCTAGATTGTGTGTATGGTATAGGCACTGGAAATTAATATCTCTATTTACATATATCTTCAAATTTGCAGGGTTTATTTGGATTTAAATATTCCAGAGAATCGTTTTTTAATGTATATCTAAAGAATTTCTCCTGCCTTATAAAATGTTTTTTTCTTTGTGTAAGGAAGCTAAAGCACCTGAAGTGTATCCTCTGAAGATTTGGGTGAGTAACAGGGAACCAATGTAGCGTGTGATAAGGGTGCACAACTTTTCACATTTAAACTGCTTTCAAACCAAAAACCATCACAGCTTCAGTCTCATCCATTGCACGATTAGCCCGTGCAGCACATGCCAGTATGGATGCAAGCAAAAAGCATCAGGTCTAACAGCTCTTCAGGGATCGAATGAAAAACGTATGGGTGTGAATCGAGGTTGCGGTTGCCGTTTTTGTTTTATTGTTTTGCCTGTGGGTGTTGTGTTCTTCCAAATAATATCAAGTTTTATTATTGTTACTCACTGCTGCGTTAAAGGTCTAGTATAAAACCTTGCTATTTTGTTTGTCATTATCTTCTTTTTAAAGGTGATTTTAAGTGTGTGCCTGATATTCAAGGCCAGATATTCATGCTGGGGCACTTTAAAGAAATCTGCTAGAATTGCATTTCTGAAACCAACAAATAACACAAGATTGAGGATGTTCCTTATTTTCTTGACCATTCATGTTTAACGTGTGAATGTGTTACTGCAGGCATGCGGCTTCTTGTTTTTACTCTAGGTCAGGGATCTCAAAGTCATTTTACATTGAGGGCCACACGCAGTCCACTTTCATCTTAAATGGGCCGGACAAGTGACACTCCACTTTCTGTTTAACTGCGCATTTAATCTATGAGATATATTAATATGAAGTAAAGAAGTGCAATTTCAACAGAACCTCTGTTTTTCTAAGTTGTAAATGTGCAAAATTACAGAAAACATTCTGGTAGCTCACTGAACACACTGTACTGTATTTATAAAACCTAAAGCTTTCATTGATTAATGAAAGTCTTTTTGTTTTAACTGAAATTTCTATAACAGGAACCTCTCTGTTATTTAATTGTTTAGCTATTACTTAACTACTTTGGTATAGTATGAATGACTGTGGGGGAGGTCTTTATCAGCAGGAAAGGCTTAAAACGTATAAAAAAATAAAGTTAATCCAAAAATGTGTGCCCTTCGTGATAGTTTCTAAAGTCATCCAGAGACCAGCTGTCTTTGCTGGGCCAATTTTAGGCCCTGGGCCTTATGTTTGACACCCCTGCTCTAGGTCATTCATTGCACTTTGGTGTTCTTCTGACTTTGTCTTGTTTCAGGGAAAACAGATCCAGATTTCTTTAACCATAACTGCCTTTAAGCTCTGGTGGTGTAACATCCTTTGCTGAATGAAGAACAGCAAACAAATTTAAAAGAAGAAATTTTGGATCAGTGTTCATGTTTAAATGTAAATGTTGCTATGAACTTGAGGTTTTCTTCTCAATAAGGGGATACTTTTCTGTCAGTCCTGTCAGACTCCAATCAAAGCTTTTTTGAGCTTTTAAGTTCTCACACTGGCAGCAAATTAAACCCAACATGTTTTGCATTAAAACAATCTACTTACCTGCAGCTGCACTAATTCCACGTTTGTTGAATGTAACACACCTGTTTTGATGTGGAGGTCTTTTATTTTAAGAGTTTAAGAGTTAAGTATTTTGGGGGAGTCTTTCAGTGATGCTTCACTTAAACAGAGTTGTGTTGTGGTGGCGGTGATGAATGAAAGCATGATTGCCATGTATGCAAAAGTTGCTTTTGTTTAACTCTATATTCAACTTCTCAAACAGCAACTGGTATCTGTGGCTATAAAGTACATCTGAAGCATATTACATGACAAATATTTAATTTATTTAATCCAGCTCTTTAAAAGATACAATACTTACAGGATATAATTCTGATAATGCAGGATTGTTTTGAAGTGACTGGTTAAATATATATTATATATTTTTTATTCTAAAGTAATAATGCAGTGCAATGCCTTGAATGACCACGTTTAAGTTTAAACTGTCTTTAATCAGTTTAAGGTACCTGGTGTATTTTCACAAAAAAGCTGAGACGTGATATTTTTGCCATGCAGAACCTATTTGTCTATTTTGGCAATAAAGATCTGTACAACTGGGTAAATAAAAATAATTTCAATAGTTGCTTGTTTCTTTTATCTCAGTCTTCTTAGTCAATGCAGTTTTTCATCTTTACTTCACACCAACAGTCACCTCAAGATACTTTATACTGTAAGGTAAAGACCCTACAATAATAGATTCCTGACAATCAGACAATACTGCTTGTGTGTCTGTAGCTCTGCGATTAGCACATATGCATTTTCTGAACAGTAATAATCACACCTCTTCTTTACTTGAGTTGGAGATATAGATTTCAAGGGCCAAACCCGATTTGATCAAAGTGTAGTTGAAATACTACTACATTAAATACAACAACAAATACATTACACATTCTTTCAGGCTTCAGTGTTGAATTAAAAAACAACGACAACAACCTGCATTTACACTGACTCGTCACTAGATGACAACCTACCTTTGTTTTGAGAAGTTTACATCCACTCATCTGTGCGTGAATGTTTTCTTTTTAAATTTCTTTGAATTGTTCTTTTTTCCAGAAAAACTAAAAAACGAGAATTGGGTGCACAAATTTATTTTGGGATTTCTCTAATCCACAATAGATCAAGAGTATACATGCGGGCTCAAATATATACAAATCCTCCCCTAAATCTTTAATAAGTGATGCTGAAGGTCACAGCTAGACTGGCCGTGGAAAATTCCGGGCAATTGCCCGATGGGCCGATGGTGATTTTTTTTGTAGTGGTATAAACAATGAAATGTGGTGGATTGGGCAAGGAGGTCGGATACACCCTCCCCCTTGCTTGGGCAAGGGCGCTGAAAGCAGTCTTATCACAGTCAAACAGAAGAAAATAGTGTGGAGGTGAAAAGGAACGTGATTTGTCCCGTACTTCAGCTAGAATGAAAAAAAGACAGTGCTTGAATTATTCTGTGTCTTCTTCTCTCAGTCTTTCCCCTCCCTCTCCTGTTGCTACTGATCAATGATCAGCTGATCGGCTTTTCTGACGCAAGTCCCGTGTTTTGTTTGTTTATCGCCCACTTTGCGTCAGAAAGAGGAAACCAGCGGATATCGCGCTAAACAACACGTTTAAGTTTGATAAGCTGTTGTTAGAATTTATTTTATATTACTTTCTAGTATCAGCTGATGTTTGCTGGAGCCATGTCTGTAAACGCTGCTGGTCCTAGTATCGGTTTTGATGTCTTGTGAGAGGAAAATATGAAGATGAAACCAGGAGATGTCCTTACTGAGCTGAGCAGGTGATGGAGAAACAGGTTTATCTTTTAGGTGACATGAATGAGTTGAAGGGAAGTTATGAACTGTTTCTGAGAGACAAACAACACCTTAAGAAGGTGTTGTTTGTCCTTCTTAAGTAGCTGACAGCTAGTAACTGTGCAGGGGCGGGTCTAGCAGAGTTTTGCCAGGGGGGCAGGTAGGGCATTAACAGGGAAAGTGGGGCACAAAGAAATACTTTTCTTTCTTATTCTTATTTAAAATGTCTAGCTTTTATTAAATAATTATCTGATGTAAAATGTATAGAAATCATACATATATGCCAACAAGACTGTTTTTTTTTTTGTTTTTTGTTTTTTCATTCAAAGCCTTTTTATTGTTTTTCCTATAATGCCTGGTGGGCCGGTCTCTAGTCAAAATGCCAGGGCCAATTTTTGTGGCATTCCAGCCCTGCTGAAGGTTCAACAAAGTCAATAAAGTTGACAGGGCTGATGCATATTAACTTTTTAGTGATCGTGATTGAGTACAAGTTGTAGCGTCTCTTTGCTAGCATGAAAAAGGACTGGTTTGACCAGAACAATAAGAAAGTGCAAGGAACTCTGTGAAGATCTAAGGCAAACAAGTTAGAAAAGGTCCCTTTCATTTCTAAACAACTGTAAATTCCAAGATCATCAGTTTAAACAATTGCAATTAGAAGTTATTTGGATGTAACTTTGCCAAGGTTATAGGGCCAGACTTTCATCCTTTTATGAGGAAACTGATTAAGATGTTCAGGAACTACACAGGAACCACCAAGGCTCAATCCTTCAATAAAAACATCCTGAAAATGTGTTAAACCTAAAGTGTAAAGAGTAGAAGCTACAGATATTTGTGTAAAAATATAGGGAGTAAAATTAAAATTAAATACTCAAGTAAAGTACAGATACCTGGAAATTCTCCTTAGGTATAGTAATGAAGTATTTGTACTTCATTACTTTGCACCTCTATAAATCCAGCATCTGTTCCTTTAGCTAGCAGACACATTGTGCAATAAACTCTGCAGAAAGTTTGTGTTTTCTCCTGATATTTGTTGCTCTGCTTGCACTCGCTCCTCTTCTGCAGTGGTAGTTGGATGCTGAAGTGCCACGACCACAACTTATCGACATCAGCACTTAAAACGCTGTTTCAAATCCCTCCAGTCCACTTTAATGCCCGAGTGTTACACTATAAATGACACATAAATCATGCAGTGATGGATATTTTCATTTAAACTTTCACATTGTTTTTCAAACTATATCTAAACTCTAACCGATTACCAAATGCAGGGAAAATTACATCTTAGGATAACAACAAGAAGAGAAGTTGAACTAACTGTCTGACACTGAGGGCGACACAAGGTTGTGGATGAGGAGCTAAAACTTGAACAAGGCATGTGTGCAAATAGTTACACTGTAGTAAACCATCATAAACAGTTTTGTCACATCTGTTTAACAAAACCAAACCAATGGCTGATAAAAAACTAGCACTAATACAGCATTACAGAATAACATCTGTATATTTATTTACTTGATAGTTAAGTAGAATGTGGTAGAAATATATAATTTCATATTAAAGGTATTTGCATATTTTTTTTATCCAGAACAGATCTACTTACACCATGGACATAAAAACAATAAACAAATACATAAAACTAAATGAAAGCCACAGTTTAAGAGTAACAAGGGAAGCAAAACAACTAAAGACACAAAATTGAATACAAAATAAAACACACAAAATGCACACTTGTGATGTTATAGTTAAAAACACAAAACAAAACAAAAACCTTGGATGTTTTCATTTTTATTGACCTCAGTCGACACTGTCATGAGTTCAAGTGTGAACCAGAATTCATAAAAAGTTAGGATAAGAGAATCTTAGTGCTTAGATAATCCAACTGCATGGATTACATCCATTACCAAGGAAAGCCAAATTGTGCAGAGTATAATTTTATTTCTTTTATCTCCACCTGTTAATCCATTCTTCTCCTGTACTCATTAAGTATTTATATACTATATAGGTACTGAACACACTAAATTAAATGTAAATGTTCAGAAATTAGAAAAAAGGCTGTATTACAGCGTTCTACTGAATTCAATTTCAGTTGAAGCGCAATGACAGTAAACCTGAATTTTTCGTGAATAGATTCACACACGGGATGGTTGGTAATGTCATATTATTATGTGGCTGCTGCTTTTATCTTTGATCAGAACACATACAGTGGGGCAAAAAAGTATTTAGTCAGCCACCGATTGTGCAAGTTCCCCCACCTAAAATGATGACAGAGGTCAGTAATTTGCACCAGAGGTACACTTCAACTGTGAGAGACAGAATGTGAAAAAAAAAAATCCATGAATCCACATGGTAGGATTTGTAAAGAATTTATTCATAAATTAGGGTGGAAAATAAGTATTTGGTCAATAACACATCAGAGCTGCTTTTCCACCATCTCTGGACCCGCACCAGTTTGCATACAGGGAGAACCGGTCAACTGAGGATGCGATCGCCATAGTGCTGCACACATTATTGAAGCACTTGGAACACAGGAACACCTATGCACGGCTCCTCTTTGTAGACTACAGCTCGGCTTTTAATACCATCCGGCCATATAAACTCCGTCCCAAACTCCACCAACTGGGACTCAACTCCTCTCTGTGCAACTGGATTGTGGACTTCCTCACTAACCGCAAACAGAGTGTCAGAGTGGGTAAGAACACCTCTTCCACCCTTGTGGTCAACACCGGTGCCCCTCAGGGGTGTGTTCTGAGCCCTCTGCTATACACTCTCTTCACCCATGACTGTATTTCCTCCTGCGCGTCCAATCTCATTGTTAAGTTTGCCGATGACACCACAGTGCTCGGACTTATATCCAACAACGATGAGACAAACTACAGGACAGAGGTGCAACAACTAGAGTCATGGTGCCACGACAATAACTTGGTCTTAAACACCAAAAAGACCAAGGAGATCATTGTAGATTTCCGGAGGAAGGGTCATAACAACCATCTGCCTCTCTTCATTGGCAGTGAGGCGGTGGAGAGGGTGAGCAGTTTTAAATTCTTGGGGGTAACTGTGACCGAGGACCTGTCCTGGGGCAACCATATCACCTTAGTTGCACGGAAGGCCCAACAGCGCCTCTACTACCTGAGGAGACTGCGGAGCGCACACATTCCCAGACCTCTGATGTTGAACTTCTATAACTGTGCCATCAGCAGTGTCCTGACGCATGGATTTCTAGTGTGGTTCCCCAGCTGCACCAAGGCCGACCAGCAAGCACTCCAGCGGGTGGTGAAAGAAGCTGGCAGAATTATTGGAACAATTCTGCCAGAGATTAGTAATATCTTCCCCACTTGCTGTCTGAGGAGGGTGCACAGTATCCTGCGGGACCAACATCACCCTGCGCGCCACCTTTTCCATCTGCTGCTGTTTTTTTTTTTTTTTTTACGGGTTGTACGGAAGCCCCAAACACAATTTCATTGTTCTTTGACAATGACAATAAATAATAATACTACTACTACTACTACTACTACTACTACTACTACTAATAATAATAATAATAATAATAACAAAAATACAACTCAATACTTTGTAACATAACCTTTGTTGGCAATAACAGAGGTCAAACGTTTACTATAGATCTTTACCAGGTTTGCACACACAGTAGCTGGTATTTTGGCCCATTCCTCCATGCAGATCTTCTCGAGAGCAGTGATGTTTTGGGGCTGTCGCCGAGCAACACGGACTTTCAACTCCCGCCACAGATTTTCTATGGGGTTGAGGTCTGGAGACTGGCTAGGCCACTCCAGGACTTTCAAATGCTTCTTACGGAGCCACTCCTTTGTTGCCCGGGCGGTGTGTTTTGGATCATTGTCATGTTGGAAGACCCAGCCTCGTTTCATCTTCAAAGTTCTCACTGATGGAAGGAGGTTTTGGCTCAAAATCTCACGATACATGGCCCCATTCATTCTGTCCTTAACACGGATCAGTCGTCCTGTCCCCTTGGCAGAAAAACAGCCCCATAGCATGATGTTTCCACCCCCATGCTTCACAGTAGGTATGGTGTTCTTGGGATGCAACTCAGTATTCTTCATCCTCCAAACACGACGAGTTGAGTTTATACCAAAAAGTTCTACTTTGGTTTCATCTGACCACATGACATTCTCCCAATCCTCTGCTGTATCATCCATGTGCTCTCTGGCAAACTTCAGACGGGCCTGGACATGCACTGGCTTCAGCAGCGGAACACGTCTGGCACTGCGGGATTTGATTCCCTGCCGTTGTAGTGTGTTACTGATGGTGACCTTTGTTACTGTGGTCCCAGCTCTCTGCAGGTCATTCACCAGGTCCCCCCGTGTGGTTCTGGGATCTTTGCTCACCGTTCTCATGATCATTTTGACCCCACGGGATGAGATCTTGCGTGGAGCCCCAGATCGAGGGAGATTATCAGTGGTCTTGTATGTCTTCCATTTTCTGATGATTGCTCCCACGGTTGATTTTTTCACACCAAGCTGCTTGCCTATTGTAGATTCACTCTTCCCAGTCTGGTGCAGGTCTGCAATACTTTTCCTGGTGTCCTTCGAAAGCTCTTTGGTCTTGGCCATGGCGGAGTTTGGAGTCTGACTGTTTGAGGCTGTGGACAGGTGTCTTATACAGATGATGAGTTCAAACAGGTGCCATTCATACAGGTAACGAGTGGGGGACAGAAAAGCTTCTTACAGAGACGTTACAGGTCTGTGAGAGCCAGAGATTTTCCTTGTTTGAGGTGACCAAATACTTATTTTCCACCCTGATTTATGAATAAATTCTTTACAAATCCTACCATGTGAATTCATGGATTTTTTTTTCACATTTTGTCTCTCACAGTTGAAGTGTACCTCTGGTGCAAATTACTGACCTCTGTCATCATTTTAAGTGGGGGAACTTGCACAATCGGTGGCTGACTAAATACTTTTTTGCCCCACTGTAGAATGAGAGACAAATGAACCCAGTCTCATCATGCTATCTCAGTCTGATAATCTAATCTTTTATTTCCAGGATCTTAGAGCCTCTTGTTCCTCTTTCCACAGGTGTAACTGGGAAAGATTGTTCAATATTTTAAGAATGAGTTTATAATATTACATTTCCATGTGCAAAAGATTTTATCTGCTTCCTCACTGTATAAAATCTTGGCACAAAAATAGAAACTGATTACAATGCTGTACTACCAAACGGAGTCATCCAGGCATCTATATCATAGGATGATGAGTCAAAATGCATTCTGAGAATCAAAGATCTCACTGTGAAAGATGCTGGACATCACCACTGTCACTCTCCTCACATCAGCAAGCACTAATCAATCAAATCAATCAAATCACTTTTATTGTCACATCACATGTGCAGGCACACTGGCACAGCACATGCGAGTGAAATTCTTGTGTGCGAGCCCCACAAGCAACAGAGATGTGCAAACACAACAACACAAACGAGCAAAATACAAGAATGGCCAACCTGAAACTAATAAATATATGTACAATATATAATAGTGTATGCATTTCTGGATGTGTATACTAAATATTTTCCTACGTGTGTGTGTGTGTGTGTGTGTGTGTGTGTGTGTGTGTGTGTGTGTGTGTGTGTGTGTGTGTGTGTGTGTGTATACACATTTTTACAAATTAAATAGTAAAAAAAAAAAAAAAAAAAATAATAATAATAATAATATATAAAATATACAGAGTTGAATATGTGCAAAACAAGTGGCATTTATATACAGTGTGGAGTGCATAATGTTGAAGTTCCAGTAGTGAAGCTGAGGTGTCTATGACGTGTTCAGCAGTCTGATGGCCTGATGGAAAAAGCTGTCTCTCAGTCTGCTGGTACGGGACCGGATGCTGCAGAACCTCCTTCCTGATGGAAGCAGTCTGAACAGTTTATGGCTGGGGTGACTGGAGTCCTTGATGATCCTCCCCGCTTTCCTCAGGCAGCGCTTCCTGTAGATGTCTTGGAGGGAGGGAAGCTCACCTCCAATTATCCGTTCAGAGCACCGCACTACTCGCTGGAGAGCTTTGCAGTTGTAGGCGGTGCTGTTGCCATACCAGGTGGTGATGCATCCAGTGAGGATGCTCTCAATGGCACAGTGATAGAAGGTCCTGAGGATGCGGGGGCTCATGCCGAATCTTTTCAGTCTCCTGAGAAAGAAGAGGCGCTGCTGCGCCTTCTTCACTGTTTTGTTTGTGTGTACTGACCACGTAAGATCCTCAGCCAGGTGTACGCCAAGGAACCGGAAGCTGCTCACTCTCTCCACAGCAGCGCCGTTGATGGTGATGGGGGTGTGTACTTCTCTGCACCTCCGGAAGTCCACTATCAACTCCTTTGTCTTTGCGACGTTGAGGGTGAGATGGTTGTCTTGACACCAGTGGGTCAGGGCGCTGACCTCCTCCCTGTAAGCCGTCTCATCACCGTTGGTGATAAGACCCACCACTGTAGTGTCGTCCGCAAACTTCACAATGATGTTGGAGCTGTTAGTGGCTGTGCAGTCGTAGGTGTAGAGTGAGTACAGGAGAGGGCTCAGTACACACCCCTGTGGAGCACCAGTGTTCAGTGTGATGGGGGATGAGGTGATGCTGCCCAGTCTGACCACCTGGCGTCTGTCAGACAGGAAGCTAAGGATCCAGCTGCAGAGGGAGCTGCTCAGTCCTAGATCCTGCAGTTTCCTGTCCAGCTTCGAGGGAACGATGGTATTGAATGCTGAGCTGTAATCTACAAACAGCATCCTCACATACGTGTCTCTCTTCTCCAGGTGTGACAGGGCAGTGTGTAGTGTCAGGGCTATGGCATCATCAGTGGACCTGTTGTGGCGGTATGCAAACTGTAGAGGGTCCAGTGAGTCGGGTAGTGCAGAGCAGATGAAGTCCCTGACCAGCTTCTCGAAGCATTTGCTTACGATGGGGGTCAGGGCTACAGGTCGCCAGTCGTTCAATGAGGAGATGGTGGAGGATTTGGGTACAGGGACGACGGTGGCCATTTTGAAGCAGGCTGGGACTACAGACAGAGAGAGGGAAAGGTTGAAGATGTGCGTGAACACTCCAGCCAGCTGAGCCGCGCATGACCTGAGGACGCGGCCGGGAATCCCGTCCGGACCAGTAGCTTTGCGTGCGTTCACCTTCCTGAAGCACTTCCGCACATCCTCCTCAGACACAGTGTGCGCACTGACGTCATCCACGGTGCGCACACTGTCCGGTCTCATGGTGTTCGCTGTGTCGAATCTAGCGTAGAATACGTTTAGATCCTCACACAGAGAGGCCGTGGTCTGCGGTGTGCTGGTTTTCCCTCTAAAGTCTGTGATCGTGTTTAGTCCCTGCCACATACTCCGAGGGTTGTCAAACTGTTGCTCCACCCTGTCCCTGTACTCACGTTTGGCTGCTTTGATCGTCTTCCGGAGTTGGTAATGTGCGTGTTTGTAGTCCGATGTGTTCGCGGAGGCAAAGGCGGTGTTCCGTGCCGCCAGTGCCGCGCGAACATCTCCGTTAATCCAATCCACTAGCAACATGAAAGCCTTTTTGTAGGATAATAACAAGAAAGCCCTGAGTAACGAATCTATGCAATTAACACATTTTCTTGTTTCTCTCATAACCTCATGCCCGATGAAACATTGTCACTACAGAATATTCTGTTCACCTACCCAAAGCAAAAACATTGATATAAACAGCAACAAAAGCTGATCATTCAGACGTGGGTGCATGAAACTGGTGCTCAAATACAAGAGGACGCTCAGTATCAGATTAAGCAGCAGACTGCTTGTGATATACCTCTGACTGTCACTCTTCAAAGTCCCCAAAACAAGAAATTCAGGTGCTGGATGATTGTGGATGAGCAAGCCAAAATGTCAGTGGAGCTGTGGGTCAGGGTGTCAGGTTTGTTTAACTGTTAACCCTGCAGTAGACTCTGACATACTGAAAGTAAAAGAAAAGATAATAACAAATGTATTTTTGTAGCACTGAAAGGGAGAGAAAGAGGCTTCATCGTGGATCAAGAACCTGAACCTCTAAGTACAGATTTATTCTTATTCATATACAATAAAAAAAAAGGTTTGTTTTGCATAGGTGAATTTATAATCCTCATTTACATATTTCAGATAATCCAGCAAGATCTATATATTATTTTGAAGTTGTTTTTTTTTTCTAAAATCACCATTTGGGCATTGTAAACATTGCTTTTACCAGCTCAGACACCTGTGAGCATCATCCCAAGTACAGCAAAAGACAACCAGTGTATTTCACTTTTATTTATTTATTTTTTGGCAGAAATCTGTTTAAATTATTTTTCATACTTCGCTTAAAGAGACCCAATTAAAGAGAGCTAGTTAGAAGTGGTCCGATTATAATAGTGATGATAAAACCTAGTAAAGCTGAAATAGACCAAGACACTATATCAGCATTGCTTATTTTCTAACTCTTATTCTTTAAGATTAGATGTGGTGTTAAAGAACATGTCTCATCATTGCAGAACATTATTTCAACATTTAAAAAGTACCTAATCTCTATTTTCAGACCTCAAAGGACACAATACATGCAATCATATCAATAATATGAATGCATGTGTTTTTTATTTATTTATTTTTGTAGGAATTCAGTTACTTAATGACCCATCTAACGCAATTACTTCCATCAATGTAGGTCTTCAAAGAATGTAAACTGCTAACCTGCTTTTAAAGTGAATAAATATGTCTATTTGTCTATTTGTTTAGGTGATGAATGTAGATGATGTGATGCATGCAGACAATAATCTCTCTGCAGTCTAAGACACACTGTGGGTTCAAGAGTGCGAATCCACACAATACACCTGTGTCAAACACAAAAAGCATGCTGTACAAAACAAAAGAAAACCTTTGCCATGTGTTTAATATCACTACAGGGAGTGCAGAATTATTAGGCAAATGAGTATTTTGTCCACATCATCCTCTTCATGCATGTTGTCTTACTCCAAGCTGTATAGACTCAAAAGCCTACAACCAATTAAGCATATTAGGTGATGTGCATCTCTGTAATGAGAAGGGGTGTGGTCTAATGACATCAACACCCTATATCAGGTGTGCATAATTATTAGGCAACGTCCTTTCCTTTGGCAAAATGGGTCAAAAGAAGGACTTGACAGGCTCAGAAAAGTCAAAAATAGTGAGATATCTTGCAGAGGGATGCAGCAGTCTCAAAATTGCAAAGCTTCTGAAGCGTGATCATTGAACAATCAAGCGTTTCATTCAAAATAGTCAACAGGGTCGCAAGAAGCGTGTGGAAAAACCAAGGCGCAAAATAACTGCCCATGAACTGAGAAAAGTCAAGCGTGCAGCTGCCAAGATGCCACTTGCCACCAGTTTGGCCATATTTCAGAGCTGCAACATCACTGGAGTGCCCAAAAGCACAAGGTGTGCAATACTCAGAGACATGGCCAAGGTAAGAAATGCTGAAAGACGACCACCACTGAACAAGAAACACAAGCTGAAACGTCAAGACTGGGCCAAGAAATATCTCAAGACTGGTTTTTCTAAGGTTTTATGGACTGATGAAATGAGAGTGAGTCTTGATGGGTCAGATGGATGGGCCCGTGGCTGGATTGGTAAAGGGCAGAGAGCTCCAGTCCGACTCAGACGCCAGCAAGGTGGAGGTGGAGTACTGGTTTGGGCTGGTATCATCAAAGATGAACTTGTGGGGCCTTTTCGGGTTGAGGATGGAGTCGAGCTCAACTCCCAGTCCTACTGCCAGTTTCTGGAAGACACCTTCTTCAAGCAGTGGTACAGGAAGAAGTCTGCATCCTTCAAGAAAAACATGATTTTCATGCAGGACAATGCTCCATCACACGCGTCCAAGTACTCCACAGCGTGGCTGGCAAGAAAGGGTATAAAAGAAGAAAAACTAATGACATGGCCTCCTTGTTCACCTGATCTGAACCCCATTGAGAACCTGTGGTCCATCATCAAATGTGAGATTTACAAGGAGGGAAAACAGTACACCTCTCTGAACAGTGTCTGGGAGGCTGTGGTTGCTGCTGCATGCAATGTTGATGGTGAACAGATCAAAACACTGACAGAATCCATGGATGGCAGGCTTTTGAGTGTCCTTGCAAAGAAAGGTGGCTATATTGGTCGCTGATTTGTTTTTGTTTTGTTTTTGAATGTCAGAAATGTATATTTGTGAATGTGGAGATGTTATATTGGTTTCACTGGTAAAAATAAATAATTGAAATGGGTATATATTTGTGTTATGGTTAAGTTGCCTAATAATTGTGCACAGTAATAGTCACCTGCACACACAGATATCCCCCTAAAATAGCTAAAACTAAAAACAAACTAAAAACTACTTCCAAAAACATTCAGCTTTGATATTAATGAGTTTTTTGGGTTCATTGAGAACATGGTTGTTGTTCAATAATAAAATTATTCCTCAAAAATACAACTTGCCTAATAATTTTGCACTCCCTTTATATATCACTATATTCTCAGCATTGATGTGTTTGATATATTAAAAAAGATCTGCTTCCTTTTGAGATTGAAGTTTTAATCCAGTGATTTTTCTTCTGTGTATTTCCTAAACATGTAAATGTAATTTAAGGTTTAAAATTTAAGGTGCAAAAGTGTGTTTAAATCTAAAATACACAGATGATAAGATTACAAACATGGTTCAGATGGATGATAATTGTGCTTTAGGTCAGAGTCATACTCTGACATGGATGGTCGCTATTAACTTGAGAGATTTGGTGATGACACCTGGTTTGCAGTATAGGAAGTGACAGTGGCAATTGCAAATTTTGGTTTCCTCTGGACAAAGAGATTTTCTGCCTACCCACGTCTAACTGACTTAACAAAAACAGCATATAGGAAATGCACTGGTCTACAAGCAAAAAGGGGAAAACTACAGACAATGACTAGAATTCATTACAAAAAGACCTCCCCACCCCCAAATGCTGTTTGTCAAGTCTCATGCTTTAGTTCTTTTCTTGGGCCTCTTCTTCAAAGCAGGCTCCACCCTGGACCACCTCTTCTGCCCAGGTTAATTAACAGGCAGCAGCTACAGTGTTATCTGATGTGGAAACCGTGTGCAGTGGTGAGAAATAAGAGTTTGATGATCAAACTGCACTGAATGAGGTTAATACTTTATATAATGGAATAATATACTGAAGATATCATTTTTTTAAAAATGATAGGAAAGTGGACAAATTGGTGGAAAGTGGAAACATGGGGAACTGAATTAGATTCTAAATGTGAAAAAAAAATCACTAATAAAAGTCGGCATGCACTGCATATGAGTAATACAGTTAGAACGGCAGTAATGTCATGGGTTATGTGGTGGGGCAAGAACGAGAAGCTGATACTGCAATATTAAAATATATGTGCATGCATAGATTGTCTGGGCAAAAAGGAAATCAATGTGTGGGGTATGGTTCAGCAGCCAAGTCGGCATCGTCACACCTGAATATTATTCAGGCTTGTCTCTGAGGATTTGCTTAGGGGCAATGAAAACAACACCAGTATATGCTTGAGGCATTAGAAATGCCACTGTGGCTCCGTAGGGAACAACAAACGGCCAGGTAAAGAAAGCTATCCAGCAAAAAGGTAGGTTTGTTGAAAAAAGTATCAGTTAAAAAAGGACGCAGCTAGCAGAACAAATCAAATTTAACTTTGTCCTACAGTATTATAACAGCCATTCTGGAGCAAGTCTGGATGTTATAAAAACCCTTGGGTGATTATTAGAAAAGAAAAGAAAAGCTAGTAAAAAATCCACTGAGTTCATTTGTAGGGGCTGAGCTCTTAAATGATGAGCAGTGAGAAATCACCAAGATTTAATATATCAACTACTGTGTACTACCACACAAGAATCCCTTGAAATGGGACAGTAGACAAGCTCCAAACAGGTCAGTCAGCATAGGAAATACACATGTTAATGTTAAACAATGGCAAGGGTATTTAGGTAGTGCAACAAAAGAAAGACACCCGGAATAAGAAATTTTTGCAACTTTCAGCTGGGCAGTAGGATCAGTGATAAGAAAATGAAGCAAGAAGTGAGATAAGAAAAAGAAGAAAGTTGAAGAGATGTAAGTAGATGTTTTTAAACCAGCACATTCAACACATTCAACCTCTAAAACTAATTTTTATGTTTAGGAATGCAAGTAAAAAACTTAATCAAAGATAATAATGTGCTTTTTAAACAATATTTTTTTAAAAAATTCATTGATAGCAACAGTAATTATATTTTAACAATAAGAACAACAATTTGGTTAAAGAGCCTGGGCATATTGGTGGATTAACCATTACAGAAGCATAACACATAAAACACAGTACTGAGCTGTTCCAACATGTAAACGATACATTTTGTGGTGGTCAAATAACTTGTTAATCACTGTATGCTTTATATGTTAAGTTCCAGAATTATCTGGCTGTACAATCTCAAGTTCAAAAACACTGAAAACTGAATTTTTTAAATATTTTAAAATATTTAGATTTAGGCAAATCAGTTCCATGTTTGGCCACTCCTATGCAAATTGTAGTACTTGTTAAATTGAATTAATTGCTCTGCAAACCAGGTGGAGTAACTGGGAAGAAACTGAAGCACATGTACACAAACAAAACACCGGATTGATAACACATAAAAAGCACAACAAGCACAACAAGTCTAACTGAATCGTTTAGCAGAGTCGCATGTTCATGCAAGTGATGGAGTACAAGAAACTGACCATTCAGCAATTTGTGCCATGAATGTTAATTAAATTTGTATAGAGTGCAATGTTAGATGCAATCTAAAGCTCTGTCCCTTCTTTCTCGCACTTACACACAGACATGCATCCACAGCAGGTAAGAAATTCCTGGAGCCGGTCCTGGTGCTGCCCTATTTACATTTTAAATACTTGCAGCCAGCCCACTACTGTGTTCACAGTGCAACGCAGCACAGCTAATCTACACACCTAAGGCTAAAGCCAGGAGTCTGCGGGGGTTGAGGAGATGGTAAAGACAAACACTGACAAGAAAGGTGGCATGAATACACATGAGGAGCCTCACTGGAATTGGCTAAAGGCACTTATTCCATACAATGTTAAGTAGAAACAAATATCTTTATCAGATTCTGAAGACGTACGATTATTTTAATGTCAAACATAGGAATGCAAGAAGTGAAGATGGATAGAGTACCTTTTCTGCCAATTGCCTGAAAGCCACTAAAGTACAGATGAAATTTAAGAGCAGACATGAAGATGTTTTAAAATGTTACTGAACTAGAACTACATAAAATGTACTTTTCAGTCAAATTTGTAATGATGTGTGTGGTGTGTGGTCTCTCACACTCTATTCATCCAAGTGGAGCCTTCCTGAGATCAAAAATCACCATTTCCAGATGGACCTTGCCAAAATGGCACTGCCACACTGTACAACCTAGGGAAGACAAAATCCAACTCATATGCAATCTTATGGAAAAACAAGATTCAGTTTCAAATGAATTTCAGAGTAGCTTTATTGGCCAAAAGAACTATGTTCTCAAGCTTTTGAAACCAACCTACCCATATGGAAAAGGTATATATAAATCTTACAAAGTTTGTATCTGTCTTGTGTGAAACTTGTATGATAGCATACAAGAGTGAAAACAGATGTAAGATCCCTTGAAAAATTATATAAATGAAACGTGTATGTTTTGGATACTTACTAAAACAATATATAAAAGTAATGAGAAAGTGGCCACTTTCATGAGTAAATCATATAAGCCTGATATGATTCACTATATGAAGTAGCCCACATCTTATGCAAGTCTTTTATAAGTTTTTACTATTTCTTTTCCATATGGGTAAACTTCCTTGTAGTATCCAGATCTGACAGTTTCAGTTCCTTCTATAGATTATTCAGGCCAAAAAATTAAATAAATATGGCGGCATATTTAAAAGCTTCTTTGCCTGTTTCACTTTGTGATTTCTGCATCACCATAGTGATCATCTTTCAAAATCTACATTTTAGTGAACCCTTTCTGTGGATGTCCACATGTTTTTAGACTTTAAACTAAGACAATGGATGCAAATCTAAAGGAAAAGAAATTGTCCACACACCTAGAGCTGCACTTTTTAACAAGTGGGTGTTTGTATGCATTATTTGCAGTGTTAACTATACAAACCAAAGTGTAAAATGTACCCATTCTACTGTAAACCCCCCACACAAGCAACCACATTCACACATTGACCAATTAGCTGATAAGCTTCAGACCAAAGCCTTGAACCCCGGTGAACTCAGGCACCAGTGAGTCTGCTCAGAACTTGGAGTGCACAGATCTTTGGTGTGTCCCCTGGTGTGTGCATCCACACACCAGGGGACAAATGCTCTTGTCCCCTGGTGTGTGGATGCAATGGGGGAGTTTTGGAGGTTTAAAAAAAAGTCCTCCAGAGAGGGTGTCCTCCAGCTGTGGGGGGTTAGGGTAGAGTCACTGGGATTGTGTGTGTGTGTGTGTGGGGGGGGGGGGGGGGGGGGGGGGGGGTCTCTGTGTGTGTGGAACAAAAGGCCTTGATCCCTGAAATCCTGCAAAAGGCAGGAGAGGAGGTGTTAGAAGTGATACAGTATAGAAACAAGTTGACCTGGGCTTCTGGAGCCTTTTTCTCCTCTCATGTCAACACCCTGTCTACACATATCCACTTCAATAACTAAGTAGCACTTACACTACTGTCTACCCTGGACAACCTAAAACTGATTTGTAGTCTTCTGAGTGGAAAAAAATATAATAAAAAAATAAACTGACAACGTGTATTTTTATGCAGCATAAACGTAAGGTTGGTCAGTTAATGAAGCAAAAATGGGGCCCTGCTGCTCTCTTAACCCGAAAGCACTTGACAAATAACCTTGAAAATGAACTTTTCAGTGTGAACAAAAACAAGCCAAAACGCGTTGAGGAAAAAAAAACTACAAGTACCTTCTTCTTATGGCCCCTAACACATTTGCTCCTGTTAACACTTCACTTTGAAATTGACCCTGGCACGACGTAAGGAGGAGCAGGCGGGGAAGACGAGAAAAGGAGGAGGTGTTTCGCGGGGAGGGACGGCGAGAGGCGTCCAGGGTCGTCCGTGGACTGTTTCCTGAAGGGAGGTGTCGTTAATCGATGTCCACATCTCAACTGCACACCGGAGAACAGGACTCCCAGAGGTTAAACGGACGCAATGGACTAAAACACTCGCAGCGTGAAAGCAATCTATGATCTGTGAAACCCTCCAGTAAGATACCAGTAAGAGTACGTGGTTTTCATTGATACTCATCTTAGGTCACTAGGCGCTCAGGTAAGAAAGATAATGGCTTCCATCATTGTTTTGGGTTGTGATGTGGAGTTACTGTTCGGCGTTCGTTCAGGGTTTTTTTTTTTTTTTTTGGGTTTTTTTTTTTTTTTTTTTTTTTGGTGACTAAGAAGGCGTCAGTGGTATGTGTTTTTTTTTTTTTTTTTTTTTAAGTAATCAATAAGCGTTGGCAGAAAACAAAAACACGGGTAAATAAAACCCCCAAAACAAACAGGCCATGACGCAGCGCAAATTGAGCCATATACTAGGTAATGACTTTGAAATTGTTCAGATTTCTTTTCTTTCTTTCTTTTTGTCCTTTAAATAATGTAGCTAACAATTTCTCTATTTTAATAAAAACAAAAATAATATTCATCACGGGCCACTATGACCCAGGCCAATTTTACAGACTTTTTGTTGATTGCATTTTTATTAGGCGACCTGTAAATTTACGGAAGTGTGATGCACTCATTTGAGTTAAAACAAAGTGGGTTTTTTTTTTGTTGTTCTTCTTTCAATTAACGGGACTATATCTAAATTTTAAACATAACGTTTTATGAAACTTTCAATAATTAAAAGGTGTTATTTCACAGATGCATAGGACCTGCTTAGTTTAATCCAGTTTTATTTTGGTTTAGCTTTGACGCATTAGGAGATTTTAGTGTTTGTAATGTAACTGTATCGTACCTGTGCTGACCCCCTCGCTTCAGTGTAGGAGGGGTCAGGCCTGTTAGCTGCAGGTGAGAGCTTCTAGCAATGTTTTGGGCTCGCTTTAATTTTATAATTGATAATCAACATTTTATCACGTGAATACGCTGCGCTTCTGCTGAAAACACAATAATTTTACATTTAAATAACACTCGCTCAGATGAGTAGTAGAGACATGCTTTAATTTCCAGGTTAGCCTTTCCTTAATTAAGGAGTAGGTGGTGTGGAGTTATTTGTTACTAACAGCATTTGGTAATTCAGGATTAAAGTTGTTGTAGTTGTTGCTTTTACATGTTTCAGCCACAGTAATCTCAGTAATGTAGTTTACTTGTGATAAAGGCATTGGGATAAGATTTACCGGTCATATTTTATTTAACAGTTTAAATAATTAAATCTCAAATAATCTTCAGTTTTCCTGGGATCTGGAATTGTTCTCTCCCCCCACTGTTCTTCCTTTAGGTCTTATCTCCTCCTCCTTCCTTGCATCTCTGGTGTGATCCACAGGTATGGTTCAGAGGGACGAGGTCATGCTGTCTGCTCTGGGAGAGCTCCAGGAGGCCACAGAGAGCCCTGGCCTAGATGCAGTGACCAAAGTGGCCCAGAAGGTGGAGCAAGTCCTCGCTGCCTTTCAGCTGCCCAAGACCACCTGTCAGGATTTCCCTGAGTGGGCAGGAGTTGACGATGCCGCTCATGGTTTGTACCCAGCTGATGCACCCAGGGGCCTCCTGCCTCTAAACTGTGATGGAGAAGGCAACTTACTGTTTGATGCAATCAGCTTGCTGTTAGTGGGCAACACTGGACTGAGCTTGGAGCTACAGGTAAGCAGGATCGTGTGCGCTAATGGTCTAAATCTACTGCCTTGGTTCAAAAAGGTTACCCCTGGTTTTCGTGGAAGGGAAAACATTTAAGAACTACAGTCATTTCTATACACAGCCTCATTTCATTCATTTAATTTAATTAGCAAAGCTATGTAATGTTAAATATAAGGATTGTCTTTAATCACTGGATAAAAATAATTTGCTGTGACTTCCTGAAGTCTAGAACACATGGACCACCAAGTGCTGGAGTTCCTCCCTTGAGATGTGCTGCTAGGCCTTTTTTGTGGGTTTATCTGTCTTTTGTTTTATCTTCCATCACTGAAACACATGTTCTGTGACCTGGTGACTGACTTGACCGGTGGAAAAATATCTAATTTCTTCCTTTCCTTGATACACTTTTGTGTTACTTTTGGAATTTTTTTGGGGGGGTCATCATTTTTTTGCACTTTGAAGCACTCTGATCAGCTTCACTTCAGAGGTGATCCTGTAGGGACTCTGTTACACTAGCAGCTGTACACTCCCAGGCCATAACGCTGCCACTGTGTCTGACATATAATGGGAGGTTGTTTTTTTTTTCCCATCATATTGATACACGTTCATCTCAACTAGGTGCAGGGTTTGATAGATTGTTTTAGTCTAATATGGCCCCTTTGTTCTTCAGTGTAACCAGTGCTTTGCACCTCACTGTAAACCTTTCATATTGACATTAATGTATCTCTTTTATATACTTTTAAAATGATGTGGCAAGCTCCTTAAGAGTGTTCTTGATTTCATTAGAAATGCTCAACCTGGTTTTTCTTAACACTCAAATAATTCTCTCATTTTGTACTTTTAGTTGCCTTCTGTGATCTTTGGGATATTTTTTTTGTGTGTGTGTTGCAGAGCTGACTGGTGTGCTTGTTCACTTGCCCTGACATGTCTTTGGATGTCGAATTTAAAATTAGAGTGAAAATCTGTAAAATGTAATTTAACACTTTGAATCAATTTTCAGTTATTATGTCCCCTCAATTGAAATAACAATTAAAAAGACATTACCTGGCCATGGAACTGCTTGTCAGTCAAGTGTCCAATCAATTTTGAGCCTTTAAAAATGGGGGACTATATATATTAAAATGGCTGTAATTCCTAGAAATGTCCTCCAATTTTTCTTATAAAACCACTTGAAATTGTGCACTTCAGTCATATATTGAATGCATGATTTAAAATCATCAACATTATTAGCGAATAGGGATCAGGTTATTCCATCTCAAATCATCATGTTTTTAGAACATCTCTGTTAAAACAACCTCCAATTTGCCAGAAATTTTGTATTTAAAAATTTGACATATACAATGATATGTCAACTACATTTCTAGATATATTTTTTAAAAGACCTGTCCACCTACTCTCAGGCCTCTTTCTTTTCAGATTGAAATATGAAGCAATGAGCATGGGTACCTCAAAAAAGTTTGAAGATAAAAACCTACAATTTTACTGATCTTTTTTTTTTAAAAAAAATTGCAAATGGCATTCCCCCCCCTCACTAATCATGTTTTCCACTTGCACCTGCAAAGGTGTCAACATTGCATCAATGTCAGCACAACATTTTCAGATCTTTTGTACTCTCAAACTTTAGTCTCGTCTGCATTTAGCAACTAATTTTCATTGTGAAATCATTTCAATATATGATGCTGTCAGAACAAATCGACTGTGAATGCAGTCTGTATTTAAAAGACCACTTCTTAAATTCTTAAACATCCTGGAGTAAGAACCACAATCATCCTCACTCAGAAATGCTCTCAATCATCTCAATCATATGATGCCAACTGTGAAAAGAATATTTAATCTGTGCAGCAGGAGGAATGACTGTTAATCAGTGTCTCTTGTGCTTCAGTGTAAGGGTATTGACTGCTAGCAGTCCTAATGTCCACGCAGTGAGAGAACTCTAAAGAAGTATAGCTTTTATTCCAAACTGAGGATGAGTTCATGTGGCATGGATCATATCAGAAGCTTCATAAGAAACGAGTGGTCCTTAAATGTCTTGTCATTTTTTTTTAAAGGATATAAGCTAAGCAGTTTGGGGTTTCGGTTAAGGTTCAGAGTGAGTGACCAGGATATGTATGGGGCGCCGTTTGTAAAGTGAAACATGCTGAAATTAACGGCAACATTTTTCCACATTTAGCTCAAAACCTTACAAAAACATGTTTTTTCGAGTAATTTTTTACAACATTTAGTAAAATATTTGTAACTTTTCATCAAATGTTAAATATTAAATCTAAATGTTAAATCTAAATGTTAAATGTTAAACCTAAATGTTTAGGCTAATATGCAAATTTATTGTACGAATCAACGGAAATACCAAAATAAAAGCTTCCCGAAAACCTCCGGTGCAAAATTGTGTCTGTTCTCCTCCTCACTTCTCCCCGCCATGTGCTGCTTCACTTCTTGCCTACGAGCATGTCCAGCGATTTTGCTGGACATGTGCTGCAGCGATTGTGAAGTGGAGACTGCAGCTGCTAAGAGTGCACTACTGCTGAACCTTTGGATGGCCGACAAAACGGATCTTCCGATGTTTTCAGCTAAATCGCCGGACGTGCTTTCTCATGGTCCGTGTCAATGACTGTATAAATGTATAAATGACTTTTATACAGTCATTGATCCGTGCCGGGTTATGGCTGAATTCCAGTGGAATGACGGTCTCGCCATAATAGACGTTCCAGCCCTAAACATAACCTTATCCCTAACTATAACCTTATTCTTAACCTTTACTAGCAGTTAAATGACGTAAAATAGTGTTTCCCAAAGCGATTTTTAGAAAATGAACAAACGTGTAGATTGAGTCCAAACGGTTCTCATGTGCTCTCCTTTTCCGATGCCGTAATTTAGGAACGTGTTGGATACCCGAAAGCATAAAATGTTGACAATTTGTCACCTAGCGAAAATTATTATGCTTTGGGAGTGAGAACGTGTCTGACCACTACCGGCACACTTTTGCACCGGTGGTTTTCGGAAAGCTTTTATTTTGGTATTTCCGCTGATCCGTGCAATAAATTTGCATGTTAGCCTAAACATTTAGGCCGATGGCGCGATATGGCAGCCTCGCTTCTGTCAGTCTGCCCCAGGGCAGCTGTGGCTACAACCATAGCTTGCCTCCACCAGTGTGTGAATGTGAGAGTGAATGAATAGTGGCATTGTAAAGCGCTTTGGGTGCCTTGAAAAGCGCTATATAAATCCAATCCATTATTATTATTATTATTATTATTATTAACATTTAGCATTTAGATTTAACATTTAGATTTAGATTTAAATATAATATTTACATTTAACATTTAACATTTAGATTTAACATTTAACATTTAGATTGAATATTTAACATTTAAAATCCTGTTTTAAATATGAAAAGTTACAAATATTTTACTAAATGTTGTAAAAAATGACTTGTTTTGAGCTAAATGTGGAAAAATGTTGCCGTTAATTTCAGCATATTTCACTTTACAAACGGCGCCCCATAGATATGTGACCAAACCTTAAGGCTTGCTTCATGCAAAAAAAGGGAAGTTCTCTAATATCAGGATTAACAAATCAAATCTCCGTTAGCAAGTTGACGCTATGCAGGGTCTTTTAGGTGGGGATCATACTTCTCATTCATACATTCATTTTCATTTTGTCATCAGACAGTTAGAGCAATGGTCTATGTGGATGTCTGCGTGCCTGCCTATTTTTTGTGATTGCACAGACTCGTCAGTGGAGAATTTACATAACAGTCTACCTGCATGAACCCAGGACTTCAAAGAAGTATAACGTGAATGACTGGTTGGTTGCTGGGTCGCCAGCTAACAATGTCCGTAACTGTGTATAATACAGGCTTTAGAAGCCTTTTGGTATTTCTGAGCCAAGCAGTACATTTATTCTTGTAAAGAATAGACCAGATTGTTGATTTGGTCACTCCTTTTATTTTCCTTCAGCCCAAAACTAGCCTCTCTCACTTGTACTGACATGTCTTTTGTGTGTCATATTTAAAATTACAGTCAAAATGAAAAATACTTCCAAAATTATATCTGCCATTTGTCATGAAATAACAAGCAAAAAAACTCACATGGCCATCGAAGTACTTGTCAGTTCATTATCCAAATAGTTTTGAGCCTGTGAAAATGGGGACTACGTATAAAAATTGCAATTCATCAGCAGTTAATGCAAAATGGCCCTATGAATTAAAGTTGAAAGTCTACACTTGAATTTTAAAATTGGTGAACAGAAGCACAACAACAAAAATTTTCTTTGTCCCTGTTGTTGTCCCTCACAGGTACGAACCACAGTGGAAATGGCGCTGTGGAAGAGATACTACTTGTCTGGGATGATAGATTCTAAAATGATGCTGCAGGCTGTTCGCTTCAGTCTGTGTGCTGAAGAGTCTGAGGACATGGTAAAACTGCCTGGAACAGTATTGGAGGCCATCTTTGATGCAGATGTTAAAGCTTCCTGCTTCCCTGGCACCTATGCTAACATGTGGCATGTGTACGCCCTGTCATCAGTTCTTCAGTTCAACATCTACTCAATCTACCCCATGTTCAATCTGAAAATCAGGCCCTATTATAACAGAATCATACGCCCGAGGACCTGCCCCAAAGACTTTGAGCCCCAAACCATCCACATTATGTGGTCTGGTGAGTTGCAGTCCGAATCATCATTCAGACCCAATCATTTTGTGGCATTAGTCCGCACAAATGACCTTACATTTGAAAGCCCTAACAACACACAGAGTGTGTCAGCCATTAAGAGTGACGAGCAAATTCAGGACCCCCAGCTTTCTTATCCCAGTCTGAAAGACAAGTACAACATCACCAAGAGAACCTTCTATCGTTGGAAGAGGCAGACGCAGGAACACTGCAAAAAGTCAGCCGCCAGGTATGAGGCTAAACATTTCTTGCAAGCTTGCTACTTATCAGGCAAGCTCATCCCTTTGCACCTGTTTAAACAGTTCTTCCCCGAGATCTCTAGGTCATCTTATTACAACTGGAAGCATGAGCTCATGAAATCTGGAGGAAAATTCTCCACCACCTCTTCCACTGGGGAGACGAGTTCAGGAGATAGCACAGAGCAGGAAGCCTGGTCATCACCTGATGCAAAGCAGGATGAGCTGGATCCTAATGATAGCGTTGCCGGTATGTTTGGCCTCAACCTTGGCAAGCTGGATGCAGAACGTGCTCACAATGTTGCACATATGCAGGAAGCTAAGCGCTGCCTGCAAAATTGCATTGCCATGAACGCATCCTTGCCCTTCAGAATCTTTAAAAGAAATTTTCCAGGAATCTCAAGATCAACCTACTACAACTGGAGAAGAGAAGCCATGCTGTTCAACAGAGGGTACAAAGGCAGCACTGGCAGCAGTGAGGATAGCTCAGACAAGAGTCAAAGCCCCAAAAGTCTGTCACCAGAGCTGCGCAATGTCAGCCAGCCTGTTTTGGCAAGGATGAGGATCTACAGACAAAAACACAGAAGCTACAGGCTTGCATATATGAGCAAAAAACAGCTCAGAGAAGCTGCAAAGTTGCACGTCCAGAAGGCCAAATGGTCCCTGGCAAAGTTTAAGATGAAATTCCCCTCCATGTCAACTTGCCTCTACTGGCTGTGGCGTAGTAGCCAGAACCACAAAAAGAAAATGGTCACCCAGAACACAGAGGCCAATGTCCTCAAGACGCTGGAGAGCACAGGTACAGAAAACCAGACCACTGAAAGCAGGGTGGAGAGTCAGCATGTAGCCCCATTTGTTGAGACCCCTAAATTTCTAGAAAGGCCCACCATGCCCCCCTTTGTCCCCACCCACATCCTTCACAGAAAGGCACCTGTAGGTGAGTCGATGTTTCCGATGGATGTTGTGACTCTGGCCAACTTTAAGGCAAAGGCCAAGCTCTTCCTACAGCAGCGCTTTGAGGAGAAATCCTTCCCCACATTTAAAGAATTCAGGTCCTACTTCCCGTTCACCCCTCGCTCGACCTACTACATGTGGAAGCGAGCCTTGCATCACGGGGTGTCACTAATTCACGCTTAAAAGCTTTTGTGCCACTTAAAAATTGGCATTCAGGAGCAAAATGAAAGCTCTGCTAGTCTATGTCACGTTCATACCGCAGCGTTTTGTTCTAAACAAACTACCTACACATTGTTGCCTTATGTTCTAATGTTCTAAAAGATTGTATACATGGGCTTAGCATTTAAATGCATTCTGTCCTTTCCTCCCCCCAGTACCACCCCAGTAGGTCATTCCTCCCTCCTGGACATTTGCACATGCACATGTGTGAAAAGAACGGGAAAAGCTGTGGGTCCATTCAAACCATGCATGTTACCCTCCAGGCAAAAGGCAGTTCAAAGCTTTTGTTTTGTGTCATTTTGTTTGAACCTGCATCTCCTACATTCTCCTTTAATCCCCATCCCCACTATATAATTCGGGTGTCCTTATTTTTCTTTAACTTTTTTATTTTCTTTAATTCTTAATGCTTAAGTGTAAGTTTTTCGTTGTAATTGGCCTGGGGATTTAATGATTTTTTTTTTTAAAAAAAATTTAAAATTTTTTTTATTTCTTTGAATGTAAACAACAGTGTTAGTTTTCAGATAAGATTACTTTTCGTTATAAAAAAACAGGGTTGCATTTTCCTTTCAGGTTGTTGTTGTTGTTGTGTATTTTTATTTTTATTTTTTTGTACTACAAATTAGCGAGCGAATTGGTGAGCTGACAATTTAGGTAGTTTTTAAATGATCTTAAGATTTTGACATGCTGGCTTGACTTTTGTTTAGGAACTTAGTAGTTAATAGTACCAGTACACTGTTGGATGTATTACTTGAGTCATTACACCATCTAGTTCCATCTCCCAGCATGTCAGTTACTGCCACGTTATCAATAGGCCAGTGATACTGCAGAAACATCCACATGGTGTCCTTTTCACCTCGTGCCTCCATGCATCATTTGAGGCAGGAGTTACAGTGGTGTAAATCAGCACTGGTTTGTCAACCAGAAGACCTTGACTCCTTTTCCACTCCATTTAACTACTGGGTTAGATTTAGAGGAAATGATCTTGACATTCTTGGATTAAATGGCCACCTTAAAAAGGTTCCTGTATGCTAAAAAATCATGTTTAACAGACCAAATCGGAGGAGGTTTCCATTTAGGGTGACACTTTTCTCTTGACATCTTGTGCATATTTTTGGCACACCAGTGATTTGTGGCAGTATCTGACATCCATAGCAATGAGAATGTGATACACACTCTGAGTATGTACTTCAGAGTATTTTATTATTTTATTGTTGTTGTTTTTTTTGTTTTTAACTGAATCTAATTTTGTGAAAAAAAAAGAAAGAAAAAAAAAAACCAAACAAGCTAAAAATTGAATGTATGAAGACGTGCCGTTGTGCACACAATTTTAGAACTACCTACATCAGTAAAATATCTGTGAAGATTTCTTTTCATAAGCTACTCTTTTGTATTGTGCACCCTATGGATTCCCCATAATAAATTTAGTCTAAATTTGACCTGAGCATTTGTTTTTTGTTACGTCTGAAAAGTGTACAGTTAAGAATGCTGGCATGTTTTGTTTTTCTTCTCAGCACAGGTTTTGCTTCTTTTAACTGCATATGAACCTAAGAAGTGCAGTGCTTTATGTCAGCTCATGAACACGGGTTACCTGGTGCAAAGCATTAAAACCACCCCTTGTTTACTGCAAACATATGGAAGATTGGGGAAATAGTTGAATACCTCTACTTTTTCTAAATAACTTGGTCATCCTTCCAAGTTTTTGGATACCAACAACCCCTTTCTGAGCATATCTAATCTTGTACTCCATCAACTGAATCCTGATTTGATTGTCTGGTAGAATGAATTGGACCACTTAACAGGTGAAATTGTTCATTCCACAGTGCGTCATGACCCAGAGGAAGTGAGGCATAGGCAGTATATTCATATTAACAAATTCCATGCTGTGCAAAACATAAGCAAGGCAAAAATAAAGAACAAAATCCCTTTATATAACCGCAGACGAGCAGGTCAAACCGAGCCAGTGGCTAAAGAATAACAATGAGCTTTGAGACTGGTTTTGTGGTTTCTGCTTGCCGCCTCCTCTCTGTTTTAGCTATTGTGCTCATGTTAATGGTCATAAGTGTGAGGGCGAAAGGGGGGAAGGGGGTAATTGTATGCATGCGAATAAAAGTGTTGGAGATCAGACCAAGAGATCCAAGAGTTTGGGGGAGGGATGGAGGTAATGAAAAGGAAGAAGGGCTCTGTGTAGCTTTTTGTGTTTAAAAATCAGCATTTAACCCCTTGTAATGAATAGCTGATGCCACACTGGAATTTTACTACAAGTAGAAATTCACAAGTTATTATAAATAGGTAGTTTCCAGCGCAATGTTTCTTACATACTCTTCAGTGATTTTACTTGCCCTGTGGTTGGACATCAAGTCTGGAAGCAAAACAATTTGTTAACTTAAGAAGGCTTTATAAAAACCGGGGATAGTTGTAACATTTTTGACATTTCTGTCTGTAAATTGGAGCTCTTTTAAGGTAGTGGATTCAAAATGTAATGCAAAGTATTTACATGTCTCTGCTATTAAATAGTGCAGCTATTTTCTCTGCAGCACAATTACCCATTGCATGGTATGGTCTCAAACACAAAGAGTGAAATGTTACAATTAACCCCATAGTCTGGGTTAGTTGTAACATATCCTGGGGTGAAATGTAACACAATGAAATAAGGGTACTGACTTAGAGCCATTTATGTAGCTGTGTGTGTGTGTGACAGAATGCAGAAATCTAGCCTTTGAACTTATTCCAACCCCCCAAAAAAGACAAATTATGGAATTTTCTGCAACTGAATATTTCATTCATTTTGGTTGGTCTTCCTTGAGTTTGGCCTCATTGGCTCAGTGGGCATTATAACTTACAACTCTTGCACCAATTTTGAACACAACAATGAAGCTGGAAAAATTTAGTTGTTCACCAGCATCGCAATTCCATTACTTTTTATCATGGCTTACCTTGGTGTGGTTTGCAAAGTGCTTCAGAAAGATGAGGAAATCTGTTTCTTGCACCCATCCTGATTTATTTCCACTACCAGTAAGTCCTACTGGTCCATCTCTGACACAGTGGTCTGCATAATGTATGTATGGGAACACAAACAGTGGAGGAATTGTGTTGCCATGGCATTAACCGCATATACAAAGGTGACCAGTGAACCTCTCTCTGCTGATGTCATATCCACAACTTGTTTAATATAAGTTAAAGTAATAGTGTGGTAAGTTGTAACATCTGCATTATTGTTACAACTAACCCAGACTGTTGCTGTTACAACTGACCCAGACTCCTATAGCCATGAACTAGCTAACATTAGCACTAAAGACCTACACAGAATATATCCCCATAGGCATACAAATAACACAATTTAAGTTTGATGAGTTTAACTGCAAAGCAGATAATGCTGTTTGAAATAAAGTAGAAAAACTTACTTTTTGGCATACAAATTACTATTTTTTTCATGTTAAATTGTCTGTGTTTGACAAAATGTGCTGATTTTTCACATGTGATAGCAGAACTGAATTGGGCATGTACAGGATGAATCACATCATTTGAAACTTAGCCCTGATTGGAGAAATTGGAAGTGTTACAACTGACCCACGTTACAACTATCCCCGGTCTCCCCTACATGAAATCTAAACAAAAAACTGTTCTTGCCATTGTTGCTGTTTACAGCCTTACTGATGTGGGTGATGACGTCTGGGCCTGTGGATTCCAAACCATATTCTGCATCTGTAATAAATGATTCGGAATGCAATGTAGCACTAATCAAAAGCTGGTGAATATAATACATGTGCAATTCAGCTTAAACATAAAAATTTGAAAAGTTTTTCATTTTAAATAGTAATGTGATCGGCATCGTGCAGTCTCAAAGTAACTGACCTTGATATAAGCAAATATTTGATGAAGTCTCTTTCTTTGCCTTTGGGCCTGTTTGCCATCTCTATCTTCATTACTGTATGATGGAGGGAAATCTCGCTGGCACTAAGCTACTCTGCATTGTTTATCTCAAAAATAGCATGAAAATAATGAGGGCTGGCAGGTGGGAGCTGAAGTCTTCAAGGATTAGCATACTGCAGTTGCCTCAGAAAGACAGAGCGATAAAGCAGAGAGGCATCTCAAGGATGCCAGGTTTATCAGTAAACAAAACAGGCCCGTGAGACTCTTTAGGCTTCCAGTTTTCTGCCAATTATTCTCTGACAAGAATGGTGATGCAGACGCAATCTGACATTTGACCCTACAAGAAAGGAAGTAAAGAAAGTGAGTTATTACTGAAAATGTTGCAACCCTGATGACTTTTAGAAATTACCAGATAGTCATTATGATCTCATTTCCTTACTCAAAACTGAGCCGTGCCACACAGGATAATCATGTGTTTTCTGCCACCTTCATTTAACAACAGCTCTGATCTACATCCACCAAAGCATGCATTTAAAACGTTTGCCCACTTGGTGGCAGTGGTTTGCTTCATAAGAAAATTTCCTCGGTTTGGTTCCCTTTGTGAAAAGGTTTCAGGCACACACATTTTGGTTTGGACACAAAAATCAATATGTTACTGCACCGCTCAGGGTGCTCAGTGCAGATTTCTCCTGTGATATCTCCATTAATAAACATAATCCTACAGTGCAGCCAACTAATGCTGAAACCAGATAACATCTGGGAAACAAATTGTTTAATGCCAGATTAAACAGTGCAAGAAGAAAGAAGGAAAACATGGAGAGACAAGAACACCTAAGAGACCCAGTCAGGGATTATTTTTACGCATGAACACTTGATTGGTTGTTTCTATTTCCGGCATGGAAATTCAACCCCCAAAATAAAATAACATTTGAATAAACACTTTGCCTCAAACGTTAGGGCCCCCCAAGAGAGCTAAAGGTAAGATTTTAGATCAGCTAATGGGTCCGGGATTCACTAAATCACAATGGCTCACATCACCCCGGTACATTTTGTTTCCAATCTCCGAAATAAAGATAAAGATTTGAAAGACCACCCGAATGGAGGTAACATCATTAAGTTTATTTTTTTGCAGTATTTTTAATTTAAGTACATATAGCACATCTGTGCCACCTCACCCTCATGTGCGACATTTACATTTGGTCTTTGTTTTATTTTAATGGCAGAATTACCTGTTGAGCTTTGATGGCTTATTTGTGAACTAAGGCTCCCAATTTTAAGTCCTTCACTCCTCAGAAAAAAGATCCAATTTTTGGTCATTTTGAGCTGGCCCAGCATAATTAGAATCAGCACCTTGTCACGTTAGGTGATAAAAAAAAAAAGTATATCTGAAGTTTACTTTTTTAATGAGCACTAGAACACGCTTTTTTTTTTTTAATTTTCAATACTCGATGGCAGAAAAACCAAAGTGGGTTTGCAGAGTTTAAACCAAGATGCTCACAAAGGAACAATGAGGCGTTACATTTGACTTGAAAATGAGGCTGATGTGAGATGAAGTTTTGAAGCGCTCACATCAGGCGAGAAGAAAAAAAGCTTTTTGTGAATTTTCCATGAGTAATGTGCCATTTTTATGCTTAATTATGCATCGTGCTCTGTCTGAGATTTCTCAGATCTTGAGGGCATGGCAAGAAGGACTTTTAAAAAAAAAAAAAATACAAACTTGAGGAGGAAAGCATCAGTTAATACAGTAGGAATTGTATTTACTTACTGCTGCCTCATGGCTTTGATCAATTTCCTCTCATATTTATTTTAGTGATTTACAGCAGTCTTCTAGTTGTTGTTGTTTGTCCAGCACCTCCTGTTTCATTTCCACACACACACACACACACACACACACACACACACACATCAATTTTTATATTGTTTGTTTGCACTGAATCAATAATCATTCTTTTTTTTGGGGCTCTCTGAAAGGAGAGTGAGAGACAGTGAGTCTGTCCATGCAACGACGAATTGTTAGTGCAATGCAGTCAACAACTACTCCATCACAATTTCTCCTAGTGCACTCTCCCACATGTTGACAGATGATAATCAGGGTCAAAGGTCAGATACATAAAGACCTTGATGGGTAATCCCTGTTTGTGTTCAAGTAATCCTTTGTGTATGTTTGCTTTGTGGTCTTGTAACTTCTAACACTTGTTCAGTTTCAACATAAGCTGATAAAAAGCGAGAGGCTTGATACTGCAATGCAACTCCTGAGAGCCAGAGAGCAGAACTGCAAAGTTCAATAAAGTTGGATCTGGAGATAAGAAGGTGAAAGGGAAAATCTTTTTTATCTTCTTGGGCATCCAGCCCTCCATCACAAGTCTTAGTTCCGTTTTGAAAATCAATTTTCAGTTAAAAGTGCAAGGAAAGCAATAATTAGCTATACTACACTTTTCTTTAAACTTTTTTTTATATGTTTTGACTAAAACCTCTCCTGGCTACAACTGTCAGTTTCGGCGAGAAAAAAGGTTGTTTTGCTCCCTTGGCAAAATGAGAGATCAATATCACTCTTGGTTCAATATCAGCAGCTCTTGAGGTTAGCATAAAAACTGGAAAAGAAAGAACAACTAGCATAACTGTATTCCAAACCAAAACTGAGACAGCACTTTTCTAGCATAGTTTTAAGATAAATATATTTCATTTCTATAAAACATTGGATGGAATTTGTAACAATCGGGTGGTCAGGTGATAGTTGGCCACAACAATAAAACGAGACAAGAAAGCTGCTTTCAGGTATTCCTTTGCCACGGGAGTCAGCTTTGCATGTTTTCATTTGGAGCTGCACAACAGATGCTCTTCCTTTGTGTCTCTAGCTGGAATCAACAACCTTTTGCAGGTGAAGTGAAAAACCTTATTTTGCTGCAGTGGCATGAGTCAACAGTTGAAATACATGCAGCTTAAGAGTCTACACACCTTTGACTAGGGAAAAATTGTAAAGTCTAAGTCGGAATTTCAGAGTTTGCAGTCAGTTTGAATCTGGAAGACTCCCTCAACTCAAATTTCACATTTAAAAAGGCCAACAACTCCAAGCTAACAATCCAAGATGGTGGCACTGAACATAAACACTAGTAAAACTGTAAAACTTTCAATCTGTACTGTCACTGTTGTGTGTTTGTGACTAATTAAATAAGCCACATGCAGAGCACTGACCAGGCTCTATCCATGAAGGTGCTGCAGTGCTGTTTTAAGTGCAACAAAATAAGTATCATGCTGTATTGCCAGGGATACCTGAATGGCTATTCATTGTTAAGAACAAAAAAACAAATCCCGTTTTTCCTCACTCATTCTGACATATGACTTTCAAGGTATCCAGAATGTGACGTGACCTAAAGTACTGGAGTATTCCAGGTAGGAATATTCCAGATGAGGACAAACCTGGCACACATAGGAAGTGTAAGACTGCAAAGACAGTGGACAGAAACTACTGAGGCTACGTCCACACTAGCCTGGATAGATTTGAAAACTGAGTTTTCGTCTGAAAACGCTCCACGTCCACATTGAAACGGACGAATTAAAGAATTCGAAGAAAAGCCATCTGAAGCATGTACAAAGTGATATTAATAATCTTTAATAGGGCTGTCAAAATTGAGAACAAACAACTGCCCTCCGCTATCTTTGTTTAATTGGTCACATGACTGCATCATATGACTAACGTGCCTCATCGTTTTCCAAAGTCTCCGTTTTCACTGTCCACACTGCGACGCATAAGCACAGTCTTTAAATGTATTCGTTTTCGAGAGCGTTTTGAAAAACAGTGCATTTTCCTTAGAGGAAAACGCCATCTCAATGTGGACGGGAGGCCAAAACGGAGAGAAAATTATGTGTTTTCAAATGAAAACGCATTAGTGTGGACGTAGCCTGAGACACGTGTTTAAACACTCCCAAAATAACTGCCAGGACACCAGTGAATGACTTAGCCATGTTGGGAATTGTTGTCTCAAAGCAGACAATCACTGGAACGCTGAACAGGAACAAACTAAAAGGTTGTAGACCAAGAAAAACACTTTTTGGAGAAGGGACACATCCAAGCCAGACTGAAGTAAACTAAGGTCAACCTGGAGTGAGATTATGCGTACTGGAACTATGTCCTTTGGTTAGATCAGATGAAACTGGAGCTCTTTGGAGCTGCTGTTTATGTTTAAAGAAAGAAGGGAGAGGTGACAACCCACACCCACAGTGGTGGGAGGATTACACTGTGGGGATGCATCAGTGTGTCTGGAACTGAGAATCTTATAAAGATTATGAAAGAAAACCTCAAGTAGTCAGCAGCAAAACTGGGTCTCAGCCATCGGTTCATCTTCCAGTACGACAGTAACCCCAATGATGAATTATATCCAATTAAAAATCTGTGTGTTGAACTAAAGACCAAGGTCAATGCCAAAAGGCCATCAAATCTGGAGGAACTTGATAGATTCACAGAAGAAGAATGGGCTGGGATCGATCAGGAGATGACTGTGAACTATAACAAACAACTACAGGCTGTTATCCAGCAAAAAGGATACACAATTTACTATTAGCATCAGAGGGGCTAACAATTTTGACCCTGGTTTTTTTTTTAGGTTTTATGAAATAACTTTGTTTATGTGTGCAAAGTAAAAATAATGTAAGCATCCAAAATAAAAGTTTGCTTGAGAAATACTTACAAAAATGAAATTGTCATAGGACACCTAATAATTCAGTCCTCATCTGTATGTAATACCATGTTTTCACTGTTGTCTTTGCTATAAGGAGAACATGTGACAGGCAAAAGCCCTAAGATAATTACAACACTCAGCGCCTGTGTGTCTTCTTGGGTGTCTGCTGAAGGCCGGATAATCCTGCTTGTCAAAATGATAGGGAAACTATCTTCCATATCCCGGCTAATGCCCTGTTTTGATCCCCCATGTTAATAAGAGAGCCTTATTAGTAACCTCAGCCTCGCCAAATGAACCTCCCATAATAGCCATCTGGGTTTTATTGTGAGCTTGGTGGGTGTAAGCACAGCTGTTGGTTCCTCTAATGGCTAATGTCCAGGGTTGTGATTAAAAGCACAGCGACCATGAACCATGAACTCATTTCAGTGCAGCTATTGTCTGCAGAATGAGACGATAAGAGCTAATAGCTAGATTTTGTTTCAGCACAAGAAAAGAAGAGTGACGTACAGGGGAATAAGTATGAAGGAGGGGCAGGAAATTAGAGTCTGAGTAATAACTGGCTGGATGGTTTACGAAGTAGAGGCAAACACTTTAAGTGAAAACTTTAGCATTTGTGACAATTGTGAGTTTTATTTCAAATGTTAAGTGAGAATGAAAAAGAACCCAGAATAATAAAGTCATTCTCTTTTATGACAAGGAAGAACATGCTCAGTGAGAGTCTAATTGTTCTCAATCATCACCGCTTTACTTCCTACTCTACCGAATAGCTACGGTATATCGAGATAAAAGGATTCATTATTATAATATGATTTAACTGCCTCCATATGTGATTTAAAATGACCAAGCTTTGCAACTTGTGCTTTTAAGTTTCCATCTTCAGACAGTGATTAGAGGAAAGAACAAACCCGGAACAGAGGGTTACAGGTGTTTTCAGGAACTTGATAGTGACATGTGCTGTTCTGGGATCAGGATATTACATCACAATGCAGCAAAATTAAACCTTGACACTACCGAAATTTGGAAGCAAGATTCAAGTTGAATAAAATTACAGGCAAATCTAGCTCAAGCTGGATGAAACAAATCATCCCTTGTGTCAATTTAACTCCTTTGCAGAGTATATTACGTTGAATTATTGCTCCTGCTTTAGTCATACAACCTCTCAAGCTTTGGTTAGACTGCTTCAGGGTTGCAGTAATTAAAGAAATTTCCCCCAACTACATCTAAAATGTACACTCTGGGGAAATACATTTCACTCACAAACTAAATGTTCTACAGAGCGGCTTCCGTGAGCGCTTTAGTCCACTGTGTGTGTGTGTGTTTGCACTTGCAAGTATACATGTGTTTGTGTTCAGGAATTTCAACACAGGGCTATGTATTATTTATACTCACAGGAAATCATTATTTTATGTTCCTTTCAACATAATCCAGAAACTCAGTACGGCCTGGCCTATTTCACAAGCTAATTAATCCAAGGAGATTAGAAGAACATTAGCATGGTGTCTGTCTTTTTCTGTATTACTATAATGAAGAAAAAGTAGATCCCTGAATGCACATAAAGTGCCTTTGTTTCATAATAGCAAGTCCATCTAAAAGGTTGTAAAAATTTCCTGAATCACAACATACACTAGATCGACAAACACACTGGCGCACTTGCACGTCACACCTACAAGACCATGAGCCTTTGTGGCAAGGGTCATGGAAACCCTTGCCACGAAGTTCCTGGTACACGGTTTTTGTGCTGATCATGATGTCAGAGGAACTTTTGGGACTCTGCATTAGTGTGTCAGCAGAGTGGCAACTTTTACCCAATATGCACCTTATCATTATGTGGTCTTCCTATTCATGGTTGAGTTGCCATGGTTCCCAAATGCTTCCACTTTGCTATAATACCACTTACAGCTGATCGTAGAATATCACTGAGGAAAAGAATTTCAGAACTTCTTGGTGAGATGGTGGTGTCCTGTTACACTACCAAACCTGGACACAGTGAGCCCTTTAGAACAAGCCATTCTTTCACAAACATTTATAAAGGCAGACTGCATAGCTGTGGGCTTTGTTCTGCTTTTGTGAGTTATTCTTTTTAAGTTTTAGGTTATTGATATTATTGTGAGTCTTTCATTCCTGTATCTGATGTTTGGTGTTGAATTCTCAGTTATTTCTAGCATTTTCAGTTCTAGTTATAGAAAGTTCCTGCACTGTATCCTGCCTCATCTTCCTGTGTCGGTTCCTTTATGTGTAGTTCATTTGTGTGTCTTCACTACCCCTTGTGGTTACTTTTCTCACTTGCTGTTTTATTTTGAAGTTATTTGTCTGTATTGTGTTATGTTTAATTTTACTTACCCATCCTGTCTAATGGTCTTTGATTATCTATACCTGAGTCTTGTTGTCTTTTTACCCTTCAATTCCCTGATTACTTTTTTGTGTATAAATACTGTTGTCTTCCCTTCAGTCTTTGTCTCAGCACCTGTTCCTTTTGGATCTGGATTTCTGTTTGATGCCTTTGGGATTTAACAGTATGCATTTTGGATTCTGACATTAGCATCAGCCACAAAATATTTTTTTCCATATATTCTAGCTTAATAACAATGTACTTTAAGATCAACTGTGTATTTCATAGCTCTAACAAAAAAACAAAAAAAACAAAGCAAAAAAAAAAAGAAAAAAGAATCTAAATGAGCTTAAAGGGTAAAACACACTAGTCCTGTTTCGCTTTAGTCTAATTCATCACCAAATGTTGTGTAAGTATCCATCCATCATCTAATGTTTTTGTTTGCCTTTTACATTTGCTGTTTATTATTTCTTATTTCCATTCTTTATCATCCTGCCAGAAGGCTGTAAAATTCTAAGTGATTTTGCTGTATAAAGATATACTGAGTAAAACAGGAGAAAATTATCTGTACCTTAGAAGTGCCCATATGGTCTCTGTGAGTGTGTGTGTGCGTGCATGCATGTGTGTGTGTGTGTGTTCTTCTCACTGAATTATGGTTCCTCTCACACTGCTGAATTATAGCTGTGTCACTTCCAATCAGGTCTGTAATATTTCACACAAAGGCAGAGGAGTCCCAAATCCTCTGTCTGAGTGCATTTGTTCATCTGCCTGCTCTAAAAGCAGAACTCTTTGATTGTATCTAGAGAATTGGACCACATTGTTTCTTATACCCACTAAGGAGGAAGAAGACTTTAAAAACTTTTTCCTATGTTGCACAGGTAGTTATGGATATAATGTCACCCACAGGAGTGCTTCTGATGTTTTTGATGTATTAAAAATGTGCTTTGGGATAGAGGACTCTGCTGGTTTGTATAAAAGATGTGGGTGCTGGGAGGGGTGTGGGCGAACAACACAAACGTTTTTTAAAGATAAAAGTCTGGATTCATGTTGGGAAGGACGCTTGCTGAGCACACCATGTTCTCATTTATACAGAGATCAAGATATTGTGATTTCATCATGTTACTTTAATGGGAGGCAAAGACGAAGAGTAAGAAAAGGTGGAGTGCGGAGCTGCTCTGGGTTTGCTGCATCAGCAAATATTTTAGAAAATATTTTGGGTAATATTTTGAGGTGTTCAAAGGGAGGGTGTGTTTACTGTAATCTTCAGATGCTGAAGCTGTTTTCAGAGGTCTGTAGAGGGCAGCTATGAAAAATGATTTGGAAGGTTGGCAAACTTTTCTTTTTAGTCTCAGCAAAACCTCAAATACAGGAACAAACATGAAAAGCTACCCACAGTAGTAGGGTGAGAGTTTTGCTTCCACTTTTGTACTCTTGAAGTTTTAATTCACCTCTCATATCAAAGCCTGAAATATGCTCAGCATTTATGCCGACTTTAATCCTGTTGTGCACTAAAACACAGCTCCCTCTCTCCTTTTCTTTTGAAGATTCAAGGAATGCTTATTTTGCTCTTGATGCTTTTTACTTGGTGTTTATATAAGTTTGGTCTGAAGCAGCAGAAAACGTGGTCATACAGATAATTTTCTGCTCAGTTCAGTTCATTTTTGTTTGTCTCTTTTGTCTCTAATTTAATATTTTTCACTAAATTAAACAAAAAGTTCATTTTTATTCAGCCAACTTGTGAAATTAAGATTTGTTACAATCTTGAGCAGTTGTTATTTGAGCCATTTCAGAATTAAGAGCTGTCAGCATTACTCTCATTAGCTTGGTGCACAATTCAGTGTCTTAAAATTTGAAGACCCTTTGTTTTCTTTGTAAAGTGTGCACACCATATTGCCAAAAATGTTCACTCACCCATCCAAATCATTGGACTCAGGTC